>NW_010554311.1:0-18509 GCF_000687285.1 Phaethon lepturus | reverse complement strand
GGGGACAAACCCAAAAGGAAAAAAAAAACAAACAAACAAACAAACAAAAAACCCACACACAAAAAACCCACCAACAAAACCGCAAACAAACAAACAAGAAACCCCACCACACCCCACCAACCCATACTGTAATAGCTATCAAAAAAAGAAAAAATACTCTGGAAAATAAACTTATTCCCAAAGTTTAAAAATATTGGAGGTAAATTATTCTTCCTTCCCTTTGTATTGTGAAAATTTGGGGAAGCAGTGCCATATTGCAGAGAAACAGAAGGAAAACAAGTTCTAACTTATTAGTGAATTAAGTTTCACGATACTTAAAATCCCCCACCTCTTCCTCACAAACTTCTGCCTTCTTTCCTTTTTTATCTTCTTTGTCCTCTTCATCCTCATCATCATCATCTGCCTGATCATCACTGTCATCATCGTCATCATCATCATAATCACTGTCCCCGCCCTTTCGTCTGCGCTTGCGGCCTGGTGTTGGTGTTTCCAAGGAGTGCTGCTCCTCTCCTATGTCACCACCTCCCGTGGCATCTCTTTTGCCAGTTTTCTTGGCATGAATGATTCTAAGCCTTGAAACACATGACAAGGGGTGAAATTATGGAGTATGTCTGTAGCAGAAACATACCTTTCTTCCTACGTGATTGAAAGTAAATAACTGAATTTTAGATCCCAATTAGCTCTTCTGTTCTAATACAATATTGCAGTTTCTCAATATTTATTGCCATTAGTCAACAAGAAAAATTCAGGTTATAAAACCCCTTAAGCCACTTATTCAGTTCTGAATAGAGTTTCTATTTCTCCCAGGTGAATTTTACTGCGTAACTGTTTAGAAGAAATGAAACACAAGAGGGATTTTGAAAAGTCAGGAAAGACAATTAGAAGAAAGAACCATTTCAACTTCTTTATCTTTTGTTTTATGCATTTAAGAATACAATCACAGAATACTGGGGGGGGGGGGGGCGGCGGCGGGGAAGGCAAGACAGAAATCCTCAGTTGGAAGTATGAAATTATTTACATTTGCATGGCAACAGCAAGGTTGGATTAAAACATTATTTTTTTCATTTCAGATTTTAATACATTTTTAATTTATTATATGTTATTTGATTTTAGTTCTTTGACTCATCTTTTTATTCTAGGACATACTTCCTGTTCTGAGAAATCTTGGCTACCTGAACTACTAGGGGGTACCTCAATCAAACTCTCACTTTCCTTTATGAAAGAAAAGGGAAACTTACATACCAGTAATTATGGTTGTAGTAGAGCTTCTTCTTCTATACAAACCCTATAAGACAAGATTCCACACAGCAAAAATTACAGTTCCACCTATCAGGGAGCTAGCAGGCAAACATGCTGAATCACAGGAGGTGTAAATAGCCAGGCCTAACCAGTCACTTATAACGCAGAGCAAAAACGCAACCGTCTTAGAAGAGATTCATAAACGTGCAGAAAAGACAAAGATTTTTGCAAGAGATGACTGGAAGAAGGTAGGATGGGAAAAGTAGAACGGTAACGACAAACACAATTACCAGTATGTAATTTTTCCTTGTCGTACTTCTCTCTCTTCCCATCCTACAAAACAATATTCCATACAGCAAGTGGCTACAAGTACGATGAGTGTTGCAGAAATACTGGCTACTGGGCACACTGACAAACGTATCAGCCTTCTAAGATGCCGATAAACAAAGCCAGTGCACAACAGCACAGATTTAAATGAAGCTGTCACTGCTCAATTGGTAGCAGCACTTTTTAAAAAGACTCTTAGCAAGAATTAACAAGGGACCTTCTGTTTGCTTGAAAACAGCTGGGCTTCAGGTTTGGTTGGGTTTTTGGGGGGGGTAGGGGTGGGGAGGGGTGAGAGGGGTGGGTGTTCTTTTTTTTAATGCAGCTGTTAATCCACTGAAGAATTTAGGAAGTTTTACACTTTTATTTTTTGCAATACAAATGGATTTTTAGCTATTTTAGCAATTAAAAATATTTTTAAATTAAAAAATTTCTCAAGCCTTCCAATGAATTTGGAAGCAAGTAACATTTTCAGGTCTGGTGCAAAAAGCCTTAGTCCCACTAAGTATCAATATTACTCAGGCTGCCACTGAGTTAAGGTTTTTTTAGGAAAAAAATTTCCTTGTTATGAGAGTAACTTCAAACCATCAAGTCCTCTTCATCCGAACTGGAAATTCCTGCCTATACACAGGAATTAACTATGAAACAAAGCCACTAGTCAATGACTGGATTGACTACTGTGTGACTGGACAATCTTAGAGACAAATTAGACCAAGATAATCTTGAAGACAACTCAATAATAAAGCTGGCAGGTGGAAGCTCAATGACCAGCAAACACCTCTTTCATATACATGAAAGAAATTAGAAGCAGCAAAAAAGGTTACTTTTGCTGGAAGCAAAAACAGAGATACAGTGCTGTCAAGCACTAAAGGTAGCCTGCATGACACTACAAATTACAAGGATGGAAATGAATCAAGGATGTTCTCCTTTAATAGCAGCGTAGGCTGCGTAGCAGCAGCAGTCTGTATCTGAAGTAGCCTAGAGACAGAAACCAATGAGAGTGTAACTTAAAAAACGCTCTGGTAATTCAAGAGCTAGCGTAATTTTCCTGCTGCTACCTAGACCTATGGCTCACTGAGAGAAGAAAACCTTCACTTACAAAACTGTTTCATCCTTCTCACTTTCATGTATATACCAAAACGACATCTGCAACTATTGAGAGAATGGTATTTAAAATATAATTGTATCTATTGAGAATTATAAAGTCTACTGGCCTACAAAAAGAGTGGGTGGCCCATCAGACAATCAGATGTGTCACCTAACCCTGCTCTAATCTAATCTGTAATGTTTACTAGATCATAAAAGGGAAATTCACTTTTTTACTTAATTTTCATGCATTCCTCGTAATTTTTGCACATAAGTAGCAGCAAAGGAAAGAAATTCTAAACATCGCACTTTTAACGTACTTCAGCTTAGGTCTCAAAAAATGAGAGTTTCACAAATCAGTATTACCACCTCCTATCCAAACTCAGGGTGTAATTTCTCCCCTCATGTAACACTGCTTTTGATATACCATCATCATTTACAGTTGAGGCGGCCTTACTGCAAATAAATTAACTTATAAGGAGTATGCCGTAATACTGGCATGTTAGAAAGAACATTGTTGCAGTGAAAAAACTTGTTCTGCAGTATTTCAAGTCTTGTAAAGAAACAGCTACTACCTAATCCTTTAAGTAGCTATATTTCATTTTTATTCCCTTTTATATTGATCAAGCTGCACAAGAGATGCCAAGGACAAAACATGTAATGGAAAAGGAGACACTGAGATTATGATTATCCAGTTAAAAAACAGCTGAATCCTCTCAGATGAGACAGTAGTCTGACTAGAATTGTGATACAGAAAGCACAAAGAAAGATGAATTTCTTGTATGAGACAGGTGCCTTCACAAAAATGGTGATGAATATCAAGATTCACATCCTAAATGTGATAGAGAAGGAATGAGATGCAACCTCTCACTGACCATCAGCCCAGCAGAAACAGTCCAGGCAGCTCCGAATTCCGTTTCCAACCATGAATCTCATACTTATCAAGGAATTTTGCTCAATATCCTTAAGAGGGGGTGGTGTGTGTGGCAGCATCCCTATAGGCTTTGATACAATGCTTCTTTTTTCCAGTTGGGATTTTAGCATTGCTTTTTTGTACCTTACACACAGAGCTTCTCTTCCCCCCGCCTTCCCCATACCCCGATACCCAGTTGAGGAGCCAATCTCATAAAAAGTGATAACATAAGCATAAAAAAAATCACGTCGTGATAACTTCTGATACAGGTAGAATCTTTCCTCATCCCACCTGCATAAACTTCAAGGCAGTCTGGACATAGTGGCATGAAGATTTACCAAAACAAACACTGGCAAGCCAGGCTGAGATGAAATAAACCCACTCCTCAGCATGTTATCCTGCCACTATACACTTCCCACACAGGATGGGCTTGTAAAGTCTGTATGCATATGAAAAGAGTACACATCTGTTGATCACATGGCGAGTAGTCAAGAAACCAGATATTCCTATGTAAAACTGTCTGGGAATAGGATGCTTAAAAACTAGACTGAGCTTTGAAATGAATGGGGAAGATAACATGCATAAGAATGAAGCCTGGAAGCAGAAAGAAAGACCAAAACAGAAGACTGAAATGGACCTATTTCTTTTCAGAAGCCCCAGAACACTGTAAGAGTTTATGAAAAACACCAACGGATGTACTAAAGAAGAAAACATTGTTTAAAATTGATCAAAGAAGGCTCCTCTAAAAAGCTTCTCAGAGTTCATCAGAAAACCAGTGGGAAATCCAAAGATTTTGAACCAAAGATAAGAGAGAAGGAATCAAGTCCAGTGAACTCAAAGACATGGAAGAACAACGTTTCTGAGCACTTGCTTGATACTTACACTGGAAAACAGGGCCAGCACTACTGGAACCTGAAATCCACACATGAAGGGAAAACACAAGAAATAGAAAAATGATTGTAGAAAGGAAGAGGGGCTTGGGAGTTCTGCATATTATGCCCACTATTTGAAAGGGAAGAAAGAGAGATCATGAGGAAAAGGGACGATCCTACATCTACAAGTACTTACAGTTTGATGGAGGGAGAGAAAGACTAAGCATTCCCTAAGGAGACAAGGACAGGTAAGGGTCCCATTCTGCTAGCGGACAGTTGGCTACATCAGACATTCAGATACACTTTTAAACAACATCCCACAGAAGGGATACAGATGAAGACAGGAAAAGGTATTTGGATTATCCTTAAAGATAAAATATATTAAGCCTGCGCAGACTGGGATCTGCAGTATTAGTAGATAATTTCTTTTTATTGGTCTAATTTTTTCCTCTACCTCCCTCTTGTCCTTCTTCTTTACTTCTTTCCTTCTTCCTTCTGAGATACATCAAAGGGAAAAAAGGGAGACATAAGATTAGAAACACAAGTACCTAAAGCGAGGACTAAGAAAGGATTCACCGTTCCTAGTAAGAGGTAAAGATGACTAAGAAAAAAAAAGAAAGTAGAATCTGGCTATATATTTTTACCCCCTGTGATTCATGAACTCTGTGCCTTCTAGCTTCCTGGTAGCTGGAGCCATTAGCTTGCTGTATGGAATTTTGTCTTGTAGAATGGGAGAACAGTGGATACAAAACTGACAACCCTTAAAAAATTCCAATTTTACCTTAAATAAACATATGAAAAAATATCTCAAAGTTCGCATTCTACATATGAACCCTAGCTATAGGGAACAATGCAACATTGACAGATGGGGAACCCTAAGGTAATGCAATATAAATTTGCAAAATTCGATTAGTAATTGTATGAAAGTCATGTCTTCTTAAAATGTCTTTCAGAATGAACATTGGTAATTATGGTAGGTCCAAATAAACTTTGATAATGTCAATAGTGATCTGACAGCTCCAGTAACATTCCAATAAAAAAATTTTTACTTTCTTCCAAAGAATAAAAAATGGACTTGACGTTGCTCCAATTCTGAGGCACACCAACCCTCTGAATGTCATGCATCTTTAATAGATTGTAGAAGACTGGTGCTGCACCATTCTAAATCCACATCCATCTGAATTAAGCAGTTCAGTTACTAACTTCTTGGTAAATCTGTAATTGCATCAGCTAATTTTGTCCTTAGAACCAATTGCCTATAGAGTACAATATCTGAGCAAATGCAAAAAAGCAATATATTATAATATTTAAAGAAATGAAACTTACTTCCGAAGTTTGCCTTCAACCATCCATTTATCTCTCCTTAAGTTTGACATATAATCAATGTTTTTATCAATTTCACTGTCAAAGATAAAATAATCCATTAACCGCCAACTTACACATTTTTTCTGACAGACGTTTATGTACAGATACTTCGTCTCAAAGAACTATCTTGGAAAAATGTTTAAAATTCAAAATGAATAATTTCAAAGCTAAGAAATTCCAATACTAGGAATGCCAACTGTATGTTGGCATACTGCTGTACCTATGTCAGGTAGTCTTTATTTACAGTATCACGTAAGCTTTCTTTCCATATTTCCAATTCAGTGTCAAGCCTCCAGATGTATTTGCCACAAGCATCTAGCCCTGCACTGAAAACAAAGTTTTCACTGCTATATCTATGGTATTCTACCTAGAATCCACGTGATCTACAAACTAACATTCATTTGTCGCTGCAGAAACTGAAGCACCAATAAAGTGCTGTCTGTGAGCCCAATTCTGAGACATCCCAGCCTCAACAATTTAGCAGGTTCTAGTTGTTTTCTATGATGAAAACCTGAAACTCAAGTTCTGAATGATCATTTCTACAAATTTGACTTAACAGTTGGTCATCAGCAATAAGATAAAGTTTCTTACTATGATGACTTTGATTAACACAGATGAACTGTCTTGCACAGTACATGCACAGCGCTTGCACTGCCCACTTCTGCTATTTTTCAACTTTGGAAAACATGAAGCGTCTCTTTCATTCTTGAACTTACACAACCCAGATTCACTGCTGCAGCACAGTATACCAAAAGCAGCAGAATCACCATGAAACAGAACAGCCCTCAGCTAGGTGATAAAAGACTTTTCCACAGTAAGTTAGTACACGGAGGTATAGGTATCCCAAAGACTGGCATTTCCTAAGTTTTTATGGCATATTGTAGGGCTTTACAATGTTGTTTAACATAGTGGTTTTTAATTATGAAATGCTGTACATTACTGACCACAAATTAAGTATTAATTTCTTAAATTACTACCATGATAAATCAGGCTTGCCAACTCAGCTTATGGTCCTAGTTAAAGTATTTGGACAAGAGAGGTATTAAGAACAGAAGGAAAAGAGGGAAAACAGAGTACTGCAGAACCCTTACATAACTCTTCTAAATCATTCCCTAGGATATCTAGTAAATTTCTTTGTCATCAACCTCATCTTTTACTCTGAAAATAGCTGGAGAAATTTTGGTGCTAGCTTTGAAAACAAGATTACAGATCAGACATAGGAAAGTTCTACTCTTCCATTGTATCAGAAGTACATAAAGATAAGAGCAGTAACATAGCAAATTTTAGCTTTCATTATAAGAACATCAAGACTCCTCCTGTAACAGTGTATACCGTATTTTTGAACTGTAACATTTATACAATTTTATTTTTACAGACTTGCTTGGGAAAAATCTTACCTTACTACACTTTTGCTGCATGCTAACTCATTGACAAGAAAAGCGAGTACTGATGCTTTCTGAGCTGGAGTATGTGCCTGAAAAGCTGTTGTCTTCAAGCTCTCTGTCAGCTCAGTTTGCCCACAGTGAGCCTCCATGAATAACTGCAGAATCTCGGACACATTATCTCGATTGATACCAACATTCAGTAAGTGCTCCCCAAGAATAGTTTTAGCCTAAAAAGAATAAAGACATTTCAAACCATCACATTTAAAAATACTATTCTTCTCTGCAAGCTATACTATTGTTTGCAAAACAGAGGGGTGGGTTTGTTTGCATTTTTACGTAAGCATTTTAATCAGGACTTTGCTTTAAAACTAATCAAATGTAAATCTTGAATAAAGTAACAAATTAGAATGTCTCTACCTCCAAGTTTTTAAGAACAGAGATACTACTAATATTCATGAAATAGGTTAAATGCAACAAGACATGGTCCAGCTGGAACTTGATGAATACTGTTTTGTACAATCACACTATGTAGAGTTCTACAGTAGAAAAGAGCTATGTTGGCTTGAAAAAGAAGGCTAAGAAGAAAGAGAATCACGAATTAAACAGTTTTGATAAAGTGACAGAGAGAGCAGACTTTGGAGAAAGAAATGGCAAGATTCAGTGAGAGCATAACATGAGGGCAAGAATGAAAGGGGAAAGAAAAAAAAAAGAGTTAGAAGACACTGCCACAGATGTGATAGTGCCCTACAAGAGGTCCAAATAAAAATGGGGGATGGCAGAGAAAATGCCCAGAAATACATCACTTCTGGAAAGTGGGAAGGCTGACAGGGCACAGAAAGTCTTTGAGTAGCATTAGAAGAGTGACATCAAAAAGAAGAATTAGGAAAGAGAATGGAAATCCAAATGAGAGAGGTGTCAAAAACGCTTTATGAAGAATACATTCATAAATATATGGTGTTTACTATGCATTATTTTTCCTCCTCTGTTTTTTACCTTGTATCCTGTAACAAGTCCTGGATCACAAACAGCTGCAGAGACAAGCTTTACAAGCAAGTCTTGTACTTCTCCCATGCTGTCCCCGATGTTTAGCAAACCCTCTTGCAGAACGCTCAGGGAAGGGACATCCACATTCACATCAAAGCCAAGAACTTTACCAAAGTTACACAAGAACTGCACTACCATGAGACAATCTGAAAATGTGCTTCCATTGAGAACAAGGCCTGGGATGCGAGGCAACTCTGGCAAAGGCTGAAAAGTAAAGAAAAACAACGAAAGATTGAGCATTGTATTTCAAAAGAAAACTCTTTTTTTGATACTCGCTAGAGAAATTGGCTGATAGTTCCATACGACCTACAGCAATCACCAATGCTATAGAGAAGCTGCCCTCCGCCTCGTCCCACCCAATTTAATTTAAAGCTGAAGCACATTTACCTTTTGATATATTACAGGAGGCAAGAGATTAACAATTTTTGGCAAGAAGATGCTCTCAGGCTCTATTCTGAGCCAAAATATTATAAAAAGGTAGTGTAAAAATATTTGGGGTACATAGGGGGGCGGAATTCTCTGGAACAAAGAGGTCTTGAACCTGAGGTATGTCAAGTCCTGAAGGACAAGAACTAAACACAGAAGACTGGGAGAGTAACTTTTTTGAGCAACAGCTTAGAATACTTGCTCATAAGAGAAAAGCTGTATCTAGTGCCTATGTACTTAGACATGATGTACGTTCCTGCTATAAAAAATAACTCAGAGTAAGTGATTTTTTTTTCAAGCAATCATGCAAGTGCTTTTTAGGAAGCAGGCCACTTTTAAACAAAATGCTTTTAATTACCTAAACATATGCTGTGTTAGTGTTTCAAATATTTATCTAATTATCTAGACTAAAACCTGAATGCTTTGGGAGTGGCTGCAAGAAAAGAAGTTATTGTCACAATGGCAAAATACAGAAACAAGAGGCAAGAAAGTAAGTTTACATTATTATGATTACCTTCTGGTCTGCTAAGCACATATCTTCGTTAGGCTTCTTTAGCTCCTTTGCCATTTCTAACTCCAATCTTCTCTGCTCCAGTTTACGTTCTTTATTTAATCTTTTTTCATCGCGTTTCTCTTGCTTCAACCGCTCCTTTTCCTTAAGTAGGATTAAAAGAGCAGAAAATAAAACCCATATATTACACTTACAATGGAATAATCTAAAAATTTGAAAAGCACTACTTACATAATCTTAATAATTACCACAGCAATTAAGGAACCTGCATTCAAGGGAAGGGGGAAACTACAGTAGAACTGTAATTCTAAATTGAATTTGTGAGCAAACGAAAGACTCACTTTTTTCCTCTCCTGTCCACATGGAAATGGGCATTGAGTATGTTTATACTGAAAGATTCTTAGCAGTACCATTTCAGAAAGATAACCAAGTGAAAATATGGTAAAGAACAGCCATACACGCAAGGCATCCGATTTTAAAGGCCCCGCTTACACACCAGTGTCATCAACATGCATCTGCTGAAGCAGAGACCACTCAAGAAAACAGCAGCTGGGAAGACCTCTCTGGATAACACACAGTTTAAAAATTCCCACATAAACTGGATATGAACAGCTTATAAAACACAACTTGTCCTTTCAACACACGTAGCTTCTGGCCTTGAACTACCACACGCTTAGCACGCAATCTGAAAACTAAACAGTCATTAATACCTCGTTCGGTGCACAAGAACACAGAGGTAATCAAGTGAGAAGCCAAGCACCTATTCTTCTTCTCTTCCAACACCCTCTCCATCGATCCCATACAGAAGGCTCTATTAACAGTCTCTCTCACCTGCCAAGACTGGCCCTGAATCTGGAGCTCTGGGTGCCTTTCCCACCCCGACTCCAGGGGTTCTGCTGTCACACGCCCCGCGCCGATCCGCTGGCCTACGCAATGCCTTACGTACCTCTGCGCAACCGATACGGGGTTGGGGCGTAAGCTTGTTTTTGTCACGACCTAAGAACCTGACACAATATAATGGTGAAGACACTATACGCGCTTTTCACCTGTGGACACAGAAGGGCTAAAGAGCCAAGCTAAGCTGGTTCATATTGTTCAGAATCCCTCCCCATTATTCTGTCAGTTTAAGAGGTCACTCCAGTCTCTTCAGTTTACTACTACCAAATTTTGCATAAATAAAGACTATGGTCTGTAACTAAGTCAGGACTCGGTTACATTTGCAGAACAGGATTTACTGCCGACTTTGCTGTATAGTTCTGTCAGGCCCCGTAAATTTTTATTCTTCCTTTTGATTCTATACTGAGTATTACTAGACCACTGGTGATAACTGTGCCTAAACACTATGACTGCACAGAGCACTTGATAACTAGTTTAGGGGGCCATGGTTAGCGGGCATGGTGGTGATGGGTTGGTAGTTGGACTTGATGATCTTAAAGATGTTTTCCAAGACTAATGATTCTGTGATTCTGTGACAATGACCTCTACTACTACAGTCTTTAGTGCATTTTAGGCAAGATAGAGTCCAAGGCTGGGCACAAAGAACACGTTTGGACCAGCAACCTTACACCAGCAGAAAAAAAGCAGTCACATACAGACCCGCTCATCTGCCCAGCTGCTGCTCTGCGGCTGTGTAAGCACCCTCTGTCCTGACAACGCAGGCCCTCCTATCTCTGATGGGCCACACTGCTTATTCATGGTTTTCTCCCTTTACCAGCATATACCTTGTATGGAAAATCACAACACACTAAAAGCAGCACACAAAATTGGTAACTTTTTGAAATGGAAAATATTCCCTGACATTGTTTTGTAATTGGTTCATTGCCTTTTATCTTAACCTGTGTCAAGGTCTCAAAGCCAACTGGCATTTCCTACAACTTGTTTTTGACACCTAGAAACATACTATGCCAGAAAAAAACCACGAGAAGTACATATGGATATTTAACTGGCAACATATTAATTTGCAGTTATGATTAGAAGTGCAAACCTTGGTGGATGAAAAGCTGTATGTGCGCTCGCAGCCCAGAAGGCCAGCTGTGTCCTGGGCTGCACCCAAAGCCACGTGGCCAGCAGGGCGAGGGAGGGGATCCTGCCCCTCTGCCCCGCTCTGGGGAGACCCCTCGGCAGGGCGGCGTCCAGCTCTGGAGCCCTCGGCACAGGAGAGACACGGACCTGCTGGAGCGGGGCCAGAGGAGGCCCCAGCAACGCTCCGAGGGCTGGAACAGCTCTGCTGGGAGGACAGGCTGGGAGAGCTGGGGGGGCTCAGCCTGGAGCAGAGAAGGCTCCGGGGAGACCTTCCTGCAGCTGCCGGGGCTGAGAGGGGCTGAGGAGAGAGGTGGGGACAGACTGTTTAGCAGGGCCTCTTGTGGTAGGACAAGGGGTGATGGTTTTAAACTAAAAGAGATCAGATTTCAACTAGACCTAAGGAAGAAATTTTTGACAACAAGGGTGGTGAACCCCTGGCCCAGGTTGCCCAGAGAGGTGGACGATGCTCCATCCCTGGAGACATCCCAGGTCAGGCTGGACGGGGCTCTGAGCAACCTGATGTAGCTGAAGATGTCCCTGCTCATGGCAGGGGCTTGGCCTAGATGATATTACCCTGTCCCAGGTGGAAAATCTGGCACTTGCTCTTGTTAAATTTTGTATGGCTGGTGATTGCCCAGCTCTCTAGTCTGTCCAGATCTCACTGTCAGGCCTCTCTACCCTTCGAGTCCGCAGCTCCTCCTAGTTTAGTACCGTTGAGTAAATTTACTTAATGTACATTCGACTCCTGCATCGGGATCATTTATAAAAACATCGAAGAGCACTGGCCCTAAAACTGAGCCCTGGGGAACTCCACTGGTGACTGGCCGCCAGCCTGATTGATGTGACCTAATTAATGTGACCTAATTAATTAGAATTCTTTGAGCCTGACCCATCAGCCAACTGTTCACCCAACGTATTATGCACTTGTCTAGTTGTACACTGGACATGTTGTCCTGAAGGATGCTGTGAGAGGCAGTACCAAAACCCTGCTTACAATTAAAAAAAAATACAAAAACCACAAACAAACAAACAAGCCCCGAAACAAAAACCACCACACATCTACTGGCTTCCCTTGGTCAACTAGATAGGTGACATTGTCATAAAAGGAAATTAAGTTGGTTAAGCAGGACTTTCCTTTCATAAACCCATGCAGGCTATGACCAATGACTGCAATGTCTCTCAGGTGGTTTTCAGTAACCCCCACAATAACCTTCTCCATAATTTTACCAGGCACTGAAGTGAGACTGACATTGTCAGTAATTACCAGGGTCTGTCTTCTTTGCCTTCTTGAAATTGGGACAACATTTGCCAGCTTCCATTTGACTGGGACTTCGCCCAATTCCCAAGACCATTGAAAAACAACGGAGAGAGGTCCCACAATAAAATAAGCAGGCTCTTTGAGTACCCTGGGATGAATCCCATTGGGCCCTAGAGCCTAATGCACATGCAGCTGGAGCACCGAGTCTCCAACATGTTCAGAGTCAGTGCGAATTTATCATCCACCCAGTCACGGTCTTCCAACATAGGGCTCCAGGGATCCCAGGGCCATCATCAGTGTTAAAGACAAAGGCAAAGAAGGTATTAAATGTCTCTACTTTTTCTACATCCCCATTTGTGAGGTGACTGACCTCATCAAGTAACAGACCAGTGTCACCTCTGATCCTCCTTTTGCTGTTAACATATTTTTAAAAGCTCTTTTTGTTGTCCTTCACACTACTAGCCAGCTTGAACTCTTAATCGAGCTTTGGCCGCAAGAATTTTCTCCCTACAACGACCAACAGCATCCCAATAGTCCTCCCATGTCACCTGTCCTTGCTTCCAATGTCCATACACCTCCCATTTTCACCTAAGTTCTAGAACAATACCCCTGCTCAGCCAAGCCAGCCTTCTGCCCCACTTGCTTGACTTCCCACACTTTGGAATTGCCTGCTGCTCCGCTCGCAATCACCATTCATGAACCCCAACACCTTCAAGAGCAGACTCCCAGGGGTCCTTACGAACTAGCTCCTTCAGCAGCCCAAAGCCTCCTCTCCCCACACCCAAGGTCAAAGTTTTGCTGGCTTTTTTCCCCTCCTATTGCCAATGATTTGACACTCACATGGTCACTGTGACGATGACAGCCACCAATCGCCACTTTGCCCACGAGACCCTCTCTGTTTACAAACAAGAAATCTAGGAGGGCACCTTTCCTAGTCAGCTTAAGTGTTAACCCTGAAATTCCTCCTTGCACTGAAGTATTATTCAATTTTTCTTTGTTTTGGTCTGTCACTTTCATTTCAATTTATGAACATAGCTAAGAGAAAAGTTTTAACAATTTCTTTGACAACTAGATGGTGTCACGATGGTTATTGTACTTAATCTCTTAGCTACCTGTACTTCATTTATAAAAGTCTCAGGATCCAGAGATTAAGTGTCTCAGGATATAGAGAAACACATAAAAATAAAATAAAGTCAGCAATTACATTTTTAGCATTGACAGTCCCCCTTAAGATAATATCAGAGTTAAAACTGAAGAAAGCCTCAGGACTAATTAAGATGTAAATTAGTTTATCATGGTCTAATAAAAGTTTCATCAATCATACTGTACAGCTCTGGTTTCATCATCAATGCGATTCCATCATGTACTTTTTTTTTTATATAATTTTTTTAAACCATCTATAATGCAACAAACACTACTGTATTATGTCAAACCAACAAAGCTAAAAAAGTTTGAGTTGTTTTAGCCAGTAACATTTAATTTACTGCAGCGTAACCTGAATAAGCAGGATGTATTCCTGTAAGACAGGCTTTTTCCCAGGCTGCCTCAGTCCACAACATAAGCACTGTTGTTACAACTGCTTCTCAAGGCAAAGCTAAAGACTTTTCCCTCACTTCCTTCTGCAACCTAATGAAACTGAGACCTCTCAACTGGTTATAAGAACAAGTTCTATTACAAAAACATTATTACATTAGCAGGGGAACTTCAGTCTTTCACGCAATAGTACGGCTAAGAGTAAAATTTAACTAGTTAAAGGCCTGATTAGGCGACTCAGTGAAAACATTTTCATGGCTTTTGGGTTAGGTTGTGCTGATATAGACTACCAGTGTTTCTTGAATACTTTTTCCCCCTCTAAGTAAATTATCTGGAGTTCCTTAACTTGTAAGGAAAGTAATCATTTGAATTATGAAAAACACTTCCATTTTGCAGCACTTCAAAAGGAAAAGTTTAATTCAGTTTCCCAACAAACACCCAGTTAATTGCATAGAATGTGTATTTAATCTTTAGCATTAATCCTCATAATAAGCAAGCGTTATTAGGTCCTTTTGTGCTAATACTAGATTTATATACATGAAAGCAGTCACCAGAATAAGAAGCATTCATCATAAGGAAAGGGCAGCTATTTTGAAAATAGTTTTACTTTCAGAAGCAAGACAGAACAAAAAATCTAGATGCTTAGACGATCAGCATCAAAAAAGGCCTGAAATTTTGGCAAGTGAAATCAACCAGGGTTTTTGTTATCAGCTTAATGTCACTGTGTCTGAAAAAGAAAACAAGTTAAATAACTAGATTCAGAGATGGACAAAGTAAAAGGACTGTACACAAAATGACACATACACACTTCGGACTTTAGGACTCTGTCTCTTGGTTCAGAATTTCTGACATTTTTTTAGTACAACAAAACAAGCAGTGAAGCATCTACTTTCTGTAGCGCAGCAGTACTTTCTGCTAAATAAGAAAAAAATAAAATTAAGGCATAATAATCCTATTTGCCTGGTTTCATCGTGGTTCAAATCCAGAATCATCTACAAAATCCGCAAGTTCTAAGCAGCCTGGACTGGAATGAGATGTATATTTTTACCCCTGGATAAGTACTGAGGAAAAGCTGGTCAGCAAGTCTGACAAGTCAGTATGATGAAGTCCTTGCTCTTCTTCTACACATGAACAGCATGAAGAAGAGGGGAGAATAAAACTTCCTGTTGGGGAAATACTAAGGACTCTGAAGTGACTATGCAATTATTGGCTTCTTGCTCAGAATCACTGAGGATGGAAGGGACCTCTTGAGATCATCCAGTCCCCATCCATGTGTGTGTCCTGTCCCCGCTATTGTCCCCCTGAGCAGTATCAGCTACGGCAGGCTGGAACTCCACAACCTTCCTGGGCAATCTGTGCCAGTGTTCAACCATCACCCTCAAAAGTAAAAAAGTTTTTCTTAAGTTTAAACAGAATTTCATGTATTTCAATTTGTACCTATTGCTTCTTTTCCTACGACTGCCACGTATACAAAAGAAATTATACATTCAGGTACATCAAAGACACTGCTCTGCTACAGATCACTGCAGAATGAAACCATAAAAACTTAAAATTTTCAGAGGTTAATACTCACTTCTGCTTTTTTACGTGCTTCCATGGCTTTCATAAGCATCATATGTTGTCTTCTCCTTTCTCGTTCCTATTGAAGCAGGTAAGATTAGAACAAAACTAATCCACATTTTCAAATCAGTAAAAAAGCTGAGTAACAAATTTAGCATTAATAGACAAGTCACAGTAAATACTAAATATAGGACAAGAATGGCCAAGTCTGTGCATGTTTTAGTTCAGGTTTAGAAAGCAAATACAAGAACAATCAAAAGCAAAAAGGTAAAGCAATGAACATGGAGACAGTGTAAAAAAGAAGCATACAAGTTTACTTATGGTCAGTTGTGATGCTCCTTCATAAGCTGGCAGAACAAAAAGCATAATGGTTGGCTGGAACAGGTCAGTTACCTTACATCTGCTATTATGGAACTTGCAATTTACTTCTTCAATAGCCAATTCAGTGGAAATTTTGAAGTGGTCATTTTCAAACATTGCAAATAGTAACGTTTTTGTAACCGAGCAACAAATCAATACGATTCATTTCCTCAGCTCTAGATCAGTTTTAATGAAGCTAGTGGTGGCGCATATACATACGCAACAACACTGGCATTTACTGATGCTTGTCCCTCAAGAAATGTCAGTAGCTTCAAATGCATTAAGGAGCTGTATTCTAGAGCATTAAGTAAGGGGGTTTTTTGCCTTAACAGCTGTAGAGTAAATCTTGGCCCCAGTAAAGGCTATGGGAATTTTATCACCTAATTCAGTGAGGCTAGGATTACATTCTAACGTTTCACTGTATACTTATATCATTATGTATTTACCACTGACTGAAAACCGATTTCCTTAGTACCTTACAAACTTAGGAAAGCCATCATCCTGATTTCTAGAATACATCAATTCAAATTGTATTTAAAATGTTTGGATTCATTCCTAGTGAATGGGACATGGCTTGCAAAAATTATCCAAGTGACTACCTATTAATTTCGCATTAATCAACCACTGATATTATAGAGTAGTCCAATCTCTATTGGGACATCAGTAACATAGATTTCTGTTTAAAAGCCTCACTTATTTATTGCCACGTTAAATTTACACACATGTTCAGGACATGTCTTTGTTTTTTTTCCTTAACAGACAAGACAAGCAGATGTATGCAATGCACTGTGCTGTAAAGCCATGCAGCAGTATGTAATATGACAGCAGCCAGTGCTACATTTTATGCATTGCTATGACAACCATATCACAACCAAATCACAATGCGGTGTTAGATGTACAAAAATAAACATACCCATACCATATCTAGTCTATGCCTCTCCAACTCCTGGTAGAAAGAGTTGGCACAACATTATGAAACAGAAATCACAAAGTCATAAAACCACTTTATAATCCCCCAAAAGACCCCAGTACCAAAGCAAAGCAACAAATCATTAGGTGAAAGAAAATTTGTGCAGGAATCAAACCCAGAAATTTTAAAAGGGCGTATTTTGAAGATTCCACCCCGCCCCCTCCAGCTTAAGCAGTACTTCACAATCGGCATTCTGTCTGTTTGGTCAACTGAATGCATACAAACCTGGTGTTTCAGAAGAACAGCTTGCTGCCTTCGCATCTCTTTTTCCTTAAACAAAGAACAGAAATGTATTTAAAATATCTACAAAAATTTATTTACCAAGTTGCACATTTTTGCCACCCTAAAACAGCACATCTGAATTAAATTCTTACTTCCCCGGCCCCCACAAACTGATCCCAGCAAAGTATACATAGTACACACGACAGCAAGTCTACGGAGTTGGGAGTTCCGTGTCAAAATACACCAAGAATGCCAAAGCAGTAATAGAAGTACATATATCAACTCTATTTTCCAATGTCTGTAAGAGTTCTGTAGTCTTGTATACATACAGTCTAGAAAAGACTACGCTTTCTGAGAAGCAACAGAAGTTTTTTGATACAGTGTGCTTAAAGGAGTATTGTGAATACTGTTACTTCACGAGCATTTTAAGTTATGCAAACCAAGTGTCATGTAAGCAAAACTCATGGTAATGGCACACAAAAGATTACTGCCTCGCTCTATATTCATGTTGGTGTGTGTTTTTGTCACACATACGCAAACTTCTCTCTGTGTATGCTCCACGTATTTACATGAATATATGTACACATGTTCTTCATACACCATTTCTATTCACAGTTTCATTATCAATGAATATTCTTCCAAATTTACTGCTCATACATCAAGATATATTATGCACAATAACACAGTTCTTGTATTCGGAGCTCCTCTAAACTAACCTTTATTCGTTTTTCGGCCTCCAATAATTTGGCATTTGCTGCTTCTTCCTTCTTCTTCTTTTTTGCCTGCGCATGCAAAACAGGTCACACAACAGCACCATCACAACTTGAAAATAATCTAACTAGAAATAAAGTTACATGCCTTTAAAAGTTCAAAACATCATCACATATCATCTACATTGCAACAGATTTCTTCCCCAATGCAGCTTTCATTATTAATCAATTTACAATCCATTTGCTTTTAAAGAATTAAGTCGGAATTCAAGTCCCATTCAAAATTCCTTCACTTGAAGGAATTATAAACAAACATGTATTATAACAAAGAAAGTAAGTATACATAGAAACAATAAAATGTAAATGGCAGAGATTACCATTATTTTTTCCATGAATGGAGACTCGGAAACTAGAAATCTATCTTTGCTAGTATACAAGCCAAATAGTATAGTGTACCAGTCTCTTCCAGCATTTTTATAAACTTAGTACTTTAAGCCCACTGTACTTCATACAGAGCAGAGCATGATACTGGTTCAACATCCTATTATTGCAATCTTGTTTTCCAACAAAGGCACAGTTATGCTGTTAATATTAGCAAATACAAGACTATTTGTGTAAAAACTCAGGAACTCAAGTGAACATTTGCAATATAGATTAATTAATATATATTATTATTATATAATAATATTTTATATATTTATTCTATATA
>NW_010554310.1:662-905 GCF_000687285.1 Phaethon lepturus | reverse complement strand
GGTGGCCCGGGCATCCCTTGTCACCGTGTCCCTGCCGTGCCCCCACAGGCACAGGTGGCCTTTCTGCAGGGCGAGCGCAAGGGGCAGGAGAACCTCAAGACGGACCTGGTGCGGCGCATCAAGATGCTGGAATACGCCCTCAAACAGGAGAGGTGGGGCACACCCCAAAACTCCTTTTGGGGGGTTACTGTTCCCTCTTCATGTCGGCGGGCGCCCACACAAAAGCCTTTTTGGGTACCTGTC
>NW_010554310.1:0-609 GCF_000687285.1 Phaethon lepturus | reverse complement strand
AAACTGAAATTTGGCACCGAGCTGACACTGGGGGAGAAGAAACCGGAGGGGACCGAGCCGGGTAAGTGTCCCCATTCCCAGGGCCTGACACCAGTAGGTTTTGGGATGCCTGACGCGCCGCCATGTGTGTTCCCTGCCCCTAGTGTCCAACGGCCCCACAGAGGTGACATCGCTGGAGGGTGGCCCACTGGCCTGGAAGGAGGGACGGCAGCTACTGCGCCAGTGAGTGGGTGGCCATGCGGTGGCTTGAGGGGGGTTGGGGTGCACTGAGCACCCCCTTTCCCTGTGTTCCCCCCTCCAGGTACCTGGAGGAAGTGGGGTACAGCGACACCATCCTGGACATGCGGTCACGCCGTGTCCGCTCGCTGCTCGGCCGTGGTCCCCCGGTTTTTTTTGGCACCCTCGGCCCCTGGCAGCCCCCCGGCCACAGACTCCCTGCTGGTGCGGCGCATTGAGGAGCAGATCCAGAGGTGAGAGGTTAGAGGGGGGAGGTTTGGGAGTTCGCTGGGACCCCCCCCAAACTCTAACCTGGTGCTTCCTGCCCCAGGAATGCTGGGAAGGAGACGGAGGAGCAGGGGGGCAGCGAGGGCCTGGAGCAGGTCCCCTTCC
>NW_010554309.1:0-613 GCF_000687285.1 Phaethon lepturus | reverse complement strand
CTGGAAGAAGGGATGTGAGATGAGAAAGCACCTCCCGCTCACACTGCCGAGCTTCACCATCCCCCAGACAGCGATCCTCAGGGGACTCTGCAGTACTAAACCAACCACTGCCGTAACCCTGGGCTGGGCTGGGCAGCAGGAAAAACACTGTGTTGTCGGTGTCTGCAGAGAATTCAGCAAGCCAAATATTCTGTTCAATTGGGCCATCAGCACACAGGAAGGAGTTCACTCGGTCGTTCGCCGCTAAGGAAGCCTTCTTAGGCTAATAGCTAAGTGCTATTTTCAGTTTGTTAGTGGAACTGTGGACCTATCCAAACAGCTATCAGAACTTCATGGAAGTTCCTGTTTAGAAAAGAATCAAGGAAAAGACTGTAGAACAAATATTTTCAAAAAGAATTCCCCAAATTTGCCACTGATTTTGCAGTTCAGAGTTCTGGAGGTTTTCCTCAAAACTTGAGTATCTGCTTTCACAAGTTAGTTGGCTGTGGCTGGTTTCCTGTGCTTAAGCCAATGTCCATCAATAGGCCAGCACGAAAACCAGCAAAGTGACTGGTACACGGCTCCTGCTGAGACAAGCACTCCCTGCTCTGAACAAAAGATAAGCATATCAGCT
>NW_010554308.1:32946-35156 GCF_000687285.1 Phaethon lepturus | reverse complement strand
AGGTCATCAATAAAGATATTGAATAAGACCAATTCCAAAACTGAGCCCTGGGGAACACCGCTTGTGACAGTCAATCCAGTAAGACAGAAGAGCAACACCTAAGTCATGAAAGATCTTTTGGTTGTTAGTTTTGTTGGGGTTTATTTTGTGGGCTTTTTTAAATCTGTTGATCAGGAGAACCATTTTTTATTTAAAGGCATCAGTATTCCTACTTGGTTAATGTCTACATTACACAAGGGTTTCTTAAATGCGATAAGGCTAGTCTTTATCAACTAATACACAAGCTTCCTGGTGCAATAATTGCAACGCCTATTTATAAAATCTGCTGAGTCAGGCATCAGATTCAGACAAAGCAATTACATTCAAAGATACAGTACAAAAATCCAATGTTCTACGGTGACAAAGGTAGTAAAAATGCCTGCTCTCCCTTAGTCTTTCATTCTTGCTTCTATAGTACAGTTTTCATATTTTCAATAACATACTTTTAAGTAACTGCATTCACCATGTTTCTGCAACTGTTCATAAAGCTATGCTGTAAATCAGAGACAGAGAGAAAAAGGGAGAGAGAGAGTGCAGAGCTACAGGCTTGTACATATCCTGAAATCTTTTAGGAAACTTTTTACAGTATTCTTCTATATGGTAGCCCACTCACAGGACAAGAACTACCGTATTTATCACAAGAGAAACTTACACTCTAAGGCTCCAGACAGAACGCCTTTTGCAAGCAGTCTGAATCAGCAGAGCTCAGGCCTGAGAGGTACTGCTTAAAGGATACTACCTAAGTCCAAAAAATAAAAATCAAGGGCAGCACCGTAACACCACAAACCTATTTGGTGTCAGACTCAAGGAACACCAGTACTTAACATCGAAATTGTAACACCAACAGAAACCCAATCACCAAACCAAACAAAACCCCATGCATCCACCTAATATTACTAGGCACCTCCTTTTCGATCCGAAGTGTCTTAATTCCCTGCAGTTTTCTTTTCCTCTCGTACATTCTCAGAATTGAGAAACTTCTGCTTAAAGCCTATAGGAACTACAAGCATAAGGCTAAGCTGCAGCACATACCATCCAAGCACCAACCCTAGCATTCCTAACAAACCAACAGTGTCAGGTCTATTAAGACCTCAGTGAGAACACCTGAAAGAAAACAGATCCTATGGTAACAACTGAGTGGTGTACAGCTTTACTTATGACCTAAAAGAGCATTAATCCTGCAAGTTCAAGAGCTTGCCTGATGTTTGAAGCAAAAGGCCATTTCTACACTTTCTAATTTACCTAGAACATGATTTCCATACCCAAGAAAACAAGCCTAGTGTAACTGCCTAAACCCACAGGCTTACAGATTCACGCCACTCCACAGCAGCACAACTTCAAGAGAAAGTTGGGAAAAAGTTCTGTCTAGACATTTATAGCTGAGATGCCCTCCTGGGTAAGTGCCAGATGTTGAATTGAACATCTTGCCACTGAGGAGAGAACAGAACCTAGGTCTTCCATTTCCCAGCTCAACAGCTTAATATTAGTGAAGGCAATCCCAAAAGACAAGTGCCACCTGCTCCTGTGTCCTCATTTTAGGAGCACAGGGAGGTCCCTCTGTTCTTGGAAAGGTACCTTACCACACAAGGGATCCAGGTGCCTCACTGCAGCTTTGAGCAAGAAACAGCATTTCAAATATATCTCTCTACATTATCATGCAGTGGCTCTCACTAGACAGCCCACTGTTCAGTGTTTTTGTTTTTTTCCCCCTCAATCATCCACTAAGGCATCTAAATCTCATATGCTGCTCAGTAAACTGAGGATTTGGTAGGACACTGCACTGCATTCCACTTTGGTGACGAAGGGTGCTGGTCCCCAGTAACTTAGATGCCACAACAGTCAAGTCCTTCAGTGAATCTAGGCCCTGGGTAATGAGCCACAATTTAAATATTTACAAGAGTTTATGCTGTCCTTCTCTAGCAAAAACACTACTTTTGTGAAATATTTAAGTTCTGAAACAGTTGGCTACAGCAATCCTGTAAGGTTTATTACCCCGCTTTCTTCAGAAGTCTGCTAAATGCTTATTTGTACCTGGGAACTACAGCATGTGAAACTGCACTAATATTAAAACACCAAAGCTATGACCTCATTGATTCCTTGGGAAAATGAATGACAAAAATACACTGAGAACACATTTTTCATTAGCAGCTGTATTAAGTCAGGACTGGCAG
>NW_010554308.1:6521-32915 GCF_000687285.1 Phaethon lepturus | reverse complement strand
AGTGGGGGCGGGGAGGAAAAAAAAAAAAGCCACAAAACAAGTACCTGTATTTACACATGCAATTTAAAACCATTCCAAGACTTATATGCTGCATCTCAAAATTGCCTAAAAAGCTTTAAACCTCTCATGCTCTTAGTATTTCTATGGCAAATTTCACTCTGATATAGTGAATACATTCCTTGATTCTAGCTGACTCAAGTCACTGAATTAAGCCAGTTCTGAACGCCCATGAACTCCGACACAGAGTTATGTGGTAATCAGAGAACTAGATCAAATAAAGTGAAGAGAAAACATGGAATATATATATATATATATAAAATACACACATACTTACTTGATTCCCCCATTTAAGTTAAATACAAATCAAAAAGTGTATATGGCTACTACGGTGTTGCAATTTCACATTCACTGACTGGATAAAAGCAATTAAGTTTCAAACCAATTGACACCTCTTGCACCCCTTGGATTTTTTTTTTTTTTTTTTTTTATGCTGACAATGAAGGAATTGGGGGGGTGGGGGGAACGGATGGGACACGACAATGAGACAACAGTAGGATGTAAAAATACCTAAGTCTGTGTTAGGGATTTGCCACACGGCTTTAGATGTACCAAGCAATCCATCTAAGATGGGAATACCTGACTGGACTATCATTAAACTAACAGTGATCTAAGACTTTGCTAATTCAACCAACATCCCCAAGGTCTTCAGTATTTTTTTAAGGAACTTTTGTTATAACAACATCATCCAGTGATAGTTCTGGTACCACACCGTTTTTGTCGGGCAATGATAGTAAGAGGTTCTTGAATGTTAAAGCAGGTAACACATGTCATTCAACTATCAGGTTTGGTTCCTCCAAACAGTGTTCCCTGTCTGATCCAAGAGAGCCCAATCTGTAAAAATTTCCCATCCCCTGAATACAAATATTGTTTTTCAGAAGTATGAAATTACATACTGAGCCAGTCAATGAAGGTCACAGCAGTTATCAGAATAATTTAATAGTGGCTAATCTAATGATGTTCCCAGCTGATACGGCAGTTAGGGAACTGGGAGAAGACTGGCACCTCTGTATGTATTCATGCCCTCCATTAGTAAACCAGAACACTTAACACTTGCAGCTCTGCAGAGGTGACTATGCAATCAAGTCTCATGGTCTAGAAGCAACTCCCTGCCAGTCATCTAAGAAAACCTCTATTTCCACCCATGTCTTATGGAGCATCAGACATTGATGACTGGCTGGTGAAATATTCAGAGACTGTGGAGAGATGCCCCTTTTGCATACCTGGCGCATCACTTAATTCATTGATCCGAGTCAAACTGATTGCCAGATTTACAACTCCCCTCACCTCACACAGCAGGCAGACCTTCTAACATTCATTTCTAGCATGAAGCACAGATTACTAGCTGCTAAGATCTTCTGCTGATAGTCTACACATTTCTTTGACTCCAAAGATCTTAAAATGTATGTGATTTTTACTCTTTTTAGGTGTTTGTGTTGCACTGCACCTTTGAAATAAATATTGCAGTCTTTCAGGGAGTTGCCTAAAGTCACAGGCATCTGTAATTTAGATTCCGATAGCTCTTAAATGGACTCTTCTTATAAAGAGCAGATAGCAGATGAACTCAGCCTCTTCTGACCTTAAATTCCATGAAAGCTATCATACATCCATCATAAGGAGTAGCGGAAAGGCAACCAAACCATGCAATGAGAACATACACCTCAACTGGTAACAGTGAATAGCACTGAGTAACAAAGATCTGTACTCATAGCTCTAAGATGGTTGTCTTGGATCCTTCATAAGTTCAATTACAAAAATCAATGCAGAGAGAACAACACTGAACCTAGGCCAGTGCTGAAGGAGTCTACGCCACTCTCTCTCCCATTAAGATTGGCAGAATTTCTTCAGAGACTTTATGAACTGTACTGTACACTGCACACCTCAAAAACCTTTCTTTAGGTTCAGAGTGACCTTCCTGGCTTAACTTAATTTCTAAATGCCCTTTTTTTGTGAGTAGATCTATGGGAGGTTTCTTCTTCAGATGATCTTCT
The DNA here is from genome assembly GCF_000687285.1 of Phaethon lepturus. Classification (NCBI taxonomy): domain Eukaryota; kingdom Metazoa; phylum Chordata; class Aves; order Phaethontiformes; family Phaethontidae; genus Phaethon; species Phaethon lepturus. The sequence continues at coordinate 30,867 of NW_010554308.1, read as the reverse complement.
TTATGCTGGTCTCCAAGACTGCCATTCTACTATGGCTGAGGGCTAGATGAACTCCATTTGCCTACTCTCAGCATTCTCAATGATTCTTCATATTCTACAAAGACTTCTGTCATTTTCTTCAGGAGACAAAGTCTGAATCACACAACACATCATTACCTTTTTGAGGAAAAAGGTATGTATAAAGACCCACTTAATATCAAGAAACAGATGGAAATAGCTGTTGCATCCATCTTCCAGAAGAATTAGTTTAGTGGAGAACAGACCAAATTTGAAACCTGCATGTAGAGGAGCTCTACAGAGAAAGGCTGACAGTATTCAGTCCAATGGGCCAAGGCAGCATACAACAACATTGTATGAGATCAGGTGACTCCTGAAGAGCTTTAGCCAGATTAAGAATTAGTAATGCAAAAATAAACCAAGTTCCACCTTGGTTCCCCAGGCAGGAAACAGAGCACTCAAGGAGGGTCTCTGTCACCCTGTCTCTTACGCATGATCTCTGACAATGTAAACTAACAATTCAATTTCATGTGGATGAAGCATATAGAAAGATGACACTATGAAATACAGCCAAAGAAACAACTTTTTACATTTTACAGATTTAATCTTTGCCCCACTAAACTGAACAGGAATTTCTCTTGACTTCACTGGATGCAGGATCTTGCCCTATACACAAATGCATGCTTCAAGATGGCCTTCACAAGAATGTACTAAAGGCAAAAAGTTTAGAAAGGTTGCATTGGCATATCTGCATAAAGCACAATAATTACCATGTTGAAGTAAGACCGGATTTTGACCCCTCTTGCCAAATCCCAAACTATGACATTTCCATCATGTCCAGCAGAAAAGAGAACTCTTGGATCAAATGGATGAGGTTCAAGTACAAACACTTCATCTTCATGCCCCTGAAATTACAGATATAGCAAGATGAATGAGGATTGTCTCAAATACTTACCCAGGAATTCAATATGGTAACACTAGCAACTGCAACATTAATCTATGAAAGCATACAGCAAAGAACAACTACTTGGACCGCACATTTCTTTTATTCTAACAGTGTATAATACTCTTCTCTTTTCAGTTGCAATTTTATCTTCTTAAGAAGTATGTCAAGTATGTCACCTTCACAAGAAGTATGTCCCAATACTTTTGCCATGGTGGATTAGAGTCCACAAAATTCATTATTTTTTTTGGTCTCAATGCTCTGCAGATTTACATTTGTTTAAGCAGAGTAGCAGTTAGAAATTTAATTTAGACCCAAAAAGAATCAAGTATGTAACTAAAAGTTAGAGAACAACATCTCTAAAATTAATAATAAATTTTCAAGCTTTGAGTGAAATATTTTGATCTCTACCGAGGCATCTAGTTACCTAGAGTTACCTACTTTCTCAGTTAAAAAAAGTATCACTTTTTTTTATCAGACAAAAAATATTGTTTGATTTATTCTAGCTAGAAGACTATTTTTTTGTACTCATGGAATGATTAGGTTGCAGAAGTGTCTCTGTTTAAACAGGGAAAATTTATCCATTAATGGTATTACTAAACAATTGTCACATGAAATAAAGGTAAAAAGAAACAACCGTTTCCTTCTCCCCTTCAAGATAGTGCTTTAGGGAAAAGAAAGTCCAAAATTTGTTTCAGACATTTTGAACAGCAGCAGTTATTTGTGACTTTAAAGTGTAATAGAGATGTTTGTCAGCTGCTTATTAGGAAAAAAAAGCTTTAATTATCTGGAATCATTTGTTAAGGCAGTTTTCAGAGAGAAAAAAAATGCATAAGAAAGCATTGTTATACATAATACATAAATTCTGCATTCAAGATTAATAAATCAAGATGAAACACCTTACCATGAGAATATGAATGAGTTGGCCAGTAAAAGAATTCCAAACTTTCAGAGTCATGTTATTCACTGCAGTTATAACAGAGTTGTCATGGCGGTCCCATGCCACCATGGTCACTTTCAGCTTTGTGATTTTATCTTCGACTCCTTGTAAACTTTGTCTAAAACAAAAGAGAAAAAAGTTTCAAAGCAATCCTAGTTTGCCAAAACATTTTTATGTCCCTAACAAGTGAAAATACTTCCATATTTTGCTTTATTATTAAGAACAAAAGCATTACTTCTTAAAGAAACTGGAGAAATGAAAGATGTTTTCTATTATGTAGCACATAAAACCACAAAAGAATTTTAGATGCTTAAACAATGACTATAGGGTCCTCTAAATATCTTAAAGAATATGTTCATCTGTTTTTCCAGAAAATGCCCTCTGATACATCACCTAACCCAATTAAATTTGTTAGCTACAGTATTTGTTGTGACATTTGAAGAGCAAAAAATCAAAACTTGTCAATCAGTGAACAGTAATTTGTCCTGAAGAATATTCGTAGTAAGTAATTATAAATATGGAGAGAAGTATTCTGATACCTTTAAATGAGTTAAATTCTCAGGCTATATTTAATACTATACCACCGCCCTTACATCACTTTACTATCGGTAATAATAGTGCTTTGTTTTTATCCCTATGAAAACCAAACACTAGCCTTCTGTAACATAATCTATCAGAACACTCCAAAACTACATTTTTGTCAATGTGCTTTAGAGATGAATCACCACTGAATTCTCTAGCACATTAATTTCTGGGAAAACATCAAACACAACAATAGCATGTTACCACCAAGCAGGCAAACAAAATATAGACTCTTTCACGTAGTAAGCACTACAGTACATTACACATTATTGTACAACTATAACAGAAAATGTAGTTATAGCCAGATTCCTTTCTAGATTCAATGCAGAACCCAGGAGGCTTTAAGCACTGAATTCACTCTTTCCTTTCAGTGCAGCAATTTCATTTTCTTTGATGAAATTGTGCTTGTGCAGAAAAGATCAGATCTGGAACTGCCCTTATCCCTCTAGTCAAAAGGGCAAAACAGAATTCAGCATAAAGGTGCTTTACTGAAATGAGCAGTTCAGTGTCTCAAAGAAGTTGAGTATTTGTGACCACAGTATTTTTCCCAGGATCAGTTAAAACTAAGGATTTTTACAGGCTGCATTTTCAAGAGACAGTAATTCAGTCTGTTCTCAAAGTGGCAGTGTTTATACAGTCTTGTCCAGCAGTTTTATAGGCATGCTTTGTTGCCTCTGCTCATAACTGACAAGATACTCTCTGACCTAAACATCTATCTAAATTATAGCTTATTTAGCCTTCTCTTCCATCTCTCTCTTGGGTCTTTTAGACATCTTTCCACATGATTACTCCTGAAACCATTTCCATTTTTTTTTATTAAATGCCATCCTTCAAACCACTCAGTATGATCAGTAAGGGGAAAAATGTTTACCCCTTAAACCCATTATAAATCTTTTTAATGTATGTCAGTTGGAAAACATCTCCTCCATGCCAAAACAGAAAGGTGCAAGCCACAATTCCTGCTAAGTCATTCTCCATCTTCAAGCCTCTTTTGTTGCTTGTTCTAGTGTACAGCAGTTTCCCATACCTATAGAGCCTTCTAAATTCTCAGATGGTTTTAACAAATGAGAACCTGCTACAGAGCAAGTGATTTATTTGCTCTGGCATGTGGTACGAAAGAACCCAAGACTGCTTTTCTGGGCATGCAGACTCCACAATATCTTTAAGTATTACTAAAATGCAAGCAGTCTCAAGAACATATCTGACCTGGTTTTCTTGCTCCAGAAATAAATACCTATGTAAAAAGCCATATAAATTTGACGTATAATAGGTTTTGAGTATATTTTATTCTTTTAATCTAATCAAAATATTAGTGGAGCAATTATCAGGACAAGCTAGTTTCCACGCTGAGTAAGTAGGCAATTATTTGTTTTAATTGGACTTCAAGAGCTAGACAAGCATATCGTGCATTTAAGCAATAATTTAAGAGGGCCTTCCCCCTTCCACCCCGCATTTTTTCCTTTCTTTTTAAGTAAGTCAGCAAATGATCGGGTGTCTATCTGATAGCAGAACATTTTACACCACTTACCCTGCTGGGCGAGTAGCCATATCTAACAAAATGCTTTTCCATTCCCTTCGCTTAAACTGCCAGATTCGTGCTGTTCCATCACGACTTCCGCTCACAAATCTAACAAAAGGGGGGAAAAAGTTACTCAGAGATCAAAGGCAGATCTGTACAGAAAAGACACTTGAAAACTGAAGTTCCAGAACTGAGAACTCAAAAAAGGAAGCTCTAAGTAACAATACCAGTGTCAAAACACTGCACAACTGGTTGGAGGTGAAAAACACTTCCTGTACGAGTAAAAAAATTGAAGGCCTGCAAAAAGTAGAACCTGCTTCTGTATCCTGAGCCCCTTCCAAACTAATTGTACTTTGACCTTTGGTGCACCTTGCTGAGTTACGACATTGCTCTGGTGCAAGGATACCATATCCAATGAGCATTCTAAGAAACTAACCCTATCACACCAAGTAAAGCTAAGGAAGAAATTTAAGGGGTAAAAGTTAGCTGAAGAGCCAGGAGAGCCCTGCAAGCAGAAGTACAGACATGATTCAAAACAAACAAAACCTACCCCAAATAAGCTATCACTGTATGTTGAGTAAGTATTATGATATTTAGCTGAGTAAGTGCTTCCCCTCCTCGCCCTTTTTCCTCCCCCTTTCCAGGGTTCAGGGTTAGAAGGAGGACAAAGAGGTGGGTGGAGCACAATGAAACTTGGTTTACAACTATATGTATCATAATAAAAGTATACATTAGAACATCAAGTAAATGAAGTGTCATAAACTTCATAATCAGCTGAACCATTTTCTTTAGCATCCTTCACATACGACATCCAGAACTTAAAATAAAACATTAAAAAACATTAGGCTAGCTAAACAAGATATTGTTAGATCTGGTTTCATAGTTCTCCTGTATCCAGCAGTCACTTAATTGAAAAAAGGTTTAAATATTTAAATGTATCTAAAAATGCATGTATTTTATATGTGAATATATATACACAGACATTTCTTAAGAAGAAATTTCAAGTGTTTTGGCAAATTCAAAATACTTTAAACATTCATTGCAATGAAAACAACTGTAAAACTGAAGGAGGATTATTAAAACAAAACAGCGAGAATCCAATAGTTATAGAAGATTTAACTGGATTAACCTTAAAACAGAAAGCTTTTTTTTTTTAATAGCTACTTCCATAAACTTATATTTACAAATGTCCACAAGGTCAAAAAAATAGCTCTGAACAAACAGCGTGCTTACCTGCTACTACTATTAGAAAACTGAATGCTGTCAACTTTGTCCTATATTGAAAAAAAGGAGTAGAAAAAGAAGAAAATATGAAGTATTATTCCAAATTAATCCAAATTACTCTTTTAATCAAATACGTATGTGATTTTTAAAAAGTATTTACAGTATGAAACTCCAACTCTGATATCTTCTCTGGCTGACCTGATCCAAAGAAATAAACCCTAATGATGTGATCTGTACTCCCAGTGGCCAAAAACATTCCACCTGAGAAAAACAAACAGAGAAGTCTTTAGAAAAGAGGGCAATCTAATATTATTACAGTTTTTCAAATGGCTGTAACATCAAAGACTTAAATTTATTCCGTTAAATTTATAGCTGTAGTTCATTTCAACTATGCCTGTAACTGACCTTTAAGTAAAAACAAGATTTAGAAGTTCAGAAGTTTAACTGGAATTGAATTACCTTACATTTGCTCTCAGAGAAATAGGCACCCACATACAGATCTAAAAGATTAGCTAACTACAATAATTTGTATGCAACTAAGCTGTCAGAAGCCTCAGTCTTAACAAAAATTGAATGGAACTAGAGCTCCAGTACATTTTCTGAAAATAAGTTTCTGTCATTTTTGTATTTTACCCAATTATTTATGTTGCATTCTTCAATTGCCAACTCTGGAGTCAATGACATACAGACCATGAGAACCTGGTAATCAACATCTTATCCCAATCCTTACAAATTCAATCTCAGATAAAGCCAACTCACAGAATGACTCTGAGAAAAAGGTATACATTGCGTTTTAAATTAAAAGACTTGCAGTCACAAGAGACTTTCTTTCAACATTTTATATGTAAGTGTTTTCAAGAATTTCTGTATCACCAAGAGTTAATGTGTAGATTCTGAATTTCTAATATTTGCGGTTTTTACTCCTCCATGAATCGAGCTAATTTAGTTCAATTCCACCTTATTAACAAGAAATATGCTACAGTAACGTAGCATATATTATTGAAGTAAATGAAGTATTATACTTCATTTTACTCTCCAAATGACTTCTTATATTGATAAGAGAGAGAAAAAGAAAAAAAAAAAAGGTCTTTTACCAGCACTAAAAGAAGAACAGATCATTTGGACTCCGGGCCGAGGGCGTTCTGTAAACTTTGTTGGCCTTGGACTACAAATAAAGACACAGTTAAATAATTTCCTAATAAGGCTTCAAAAATAAGTCAGTATCTTAGAAATAAAGCACAGAAGGACAAAATTAAATATGAAGGAACAGATGGCTGCCATCTATAAACAATTTCATGTGACTATGCTTCATGATCTGATCTTTAGGAAACTAAGACATCCAGATGGATTAAGTAATCCACATATCAAGGAGAGCTGTATCACAACTTAAATCCCGCTCCCCTCTCCCCTCTAATACTGCTCTACAAAGCACTCTCCCTTAAGGCACCAGCAAAGCAGAACAGAAGACACTAGAGCCAGCTGCCCATGATACTTGGTTTTAAACCACTGGGTGTACCGCAACTCTGGTTTTCTCCTGCAGCACACAGCTGCTTTTACAAGAGAGAAACAGAGCTTGGCGCTCTTTATAGAAAAGGATAAAAAAAAAATGTTTAAATAAATTCTGAATTTTTCACACTATTGTAATACACCAGTTTCTTCAGAGGACATATATTCTTTGTGGGCTAGTTTAGAATAGTGCCCAAAGAATGACAAGACAATGGCTAGAAGTTTGTAAGGAATTTTACTTTATGGCCTGTGCCTCCTTTTAGGCATTATTAGAATCTGATGTGCAAGCATAACTAAAGTTTTAATGGATTTGGCACCTTAAGAGTGTATAAAACACAAACAAATCAGATTTGGTTCTTCAATTATTACTTCAATTCTGCTCACGCACTGCAGCAATCTCAGATCAGTAGGTGGTCTTGCACAGTATGCCATCTGCAATCTTCACTCAAAAGAATAAACTTACTAGAGAACAGCAGCATTACACCCACAAGTGTCATCACTAAAGATTTGTCTTAACATAAAAGAACACATATTCATAACTTATCCAAAATTTTCTCTTTTAAAAGCAAAATGGTCCATATAATTCATTTCAGATGAAAGCAGATGCATAAGAGTACCTTTCTCCACTAAACAGCTATTGCTACCTCAAAGAAAGTAATAAGCATTAAACTTTAGTGGGTGCCTATGCATAAAACAAAGTAATAAACACCAGGAATACCAGTTAAGAAATCTTTCTCCAAATTGTCCATTCAATATAGGCTGTTTCTGTGAGCCTTCCTCTAGGAATTTTAAGGTAACTCCCTGCAGACTCGTGACAAGGAAACTTCACAACAAGGTACACTAAAAAAGACCAAGATCCATTCTACAAAACAGCTGAAACCTTTCTTAACTGAGATACTAACATAAAAAGAACTATCAGATGATTCAATATGCAGCTTACATAATTTGGAGCAAGTGTAAATAGATAAATAGGCTGCTGTTTTCTTCCACTGTGGTTTGTGAACTCTGCCTTTGGAGTTAGGACAGCTGCAAAACAGAGCAAGTATATGCACTTATGTTCTAGTTTGGATAACCAAGTTAAACTCTCCAACTTACATCTCTCTAATGTCTGTTATTTTAGGCATTAGGAGACAAAAGGTTATGGCATTCTTTCACATTAGAGCAGACTGTGGTCTTTGAAAAATGAGCTGGGCATTCTGTAATTTTGTGAAGCAAGGAAAGGGGACAAAAGCATAATTTCTTGCAACATATAGAAACCAAGGTAATGGTTTCACTTTACAAACATTTTCAATCCCATTATTAAGTGGCTGGAGGGCAATAAATTACTTCACAAACATTTCATAGAGAGGTCCAGAAAAGCCCTAGTAAACCATTTTACTGATGGGAGGAGGCCTGTATTAAGTTCAGCACAGATGCAGAAATGAGAGGGGCTGCAGTCAAAAAATAACCTGCAGTCAAAGCAGCAGACAAAGAAGGAATTTGGTCTATGGGCCTTAACTAAGGGACACACTCACTCATATAAATACCTCACAAGTTCATATTCTTCAAAATGTAGCAATAGTGCAGGAATGGTTACCTAATCCAAGCCCTGCATTAACCTCACTCTGGACATGTAGTGGCCCAAGAAAGACTTCTTCCCAGGGAACACGTGTGATACAACCTCTCCAAATTAAGTCTTTGTTCACAAGCTAATAAACAAGGTTCAGCATATCTGAATTCTGAGGTATATGACCAGTCCCTTTAACATCAAGTGCCTTCTGCTTATGAAGGCAGATGGGAAGTATCACACCACACTGAAGACAATTGAGAAATCAACATCTTGTCCAAAACAGGAACATAAAAATCACGACCATGTGTTTTTCCTAAGTTTTTTTCCTCTTTCAAAAATTACGGGGAAAAAATAGAAAAGAAAGCAAACAGCATAGTAAGCTCCTCTACCCAAATCTGTGAGACAGTTCTGCTGCCTTGTTCATATGGTCTGCCAGTAACAGACTAACACTGGAAACTTGTTATCTAAACAGGTGACACAAGAATACCAAGAAAACTCAGCACCTTCCTCAGAGAACATACATATGCAAATATTTTGCAGAGCAACTAATTTAACTTTGATGAACTGACCAGTTATCATAATTCTCCCTTAAACTTGAGGCAGATTACTCCTCAATTTCTGATCACCCAAGGCTCATTTTCTGTCTTCTCCCAACTCTTACATTTTCTATCACCATCCAGAATAGTAACAGGAGACTAAGTATGGGGCAAGTCTCAATTGCCTACATTTTTAACTGTTCTCCCATCTTGTCTGGGCCACATTCCTTCACTTCCTTACCTGCAGCAACCACCAACCTTACCGTTCCTCTATTTGGAAACCAAATTAATCTACCTGGAATGTTACTGCTTTTAGGCATACATGGTAACTGCCTGGTCAGAAATCACTGAAACCAGAGGAGCACACAGCAGGCTCTATAATACTGAAAAACATGCATCCACACTAGTCACAGAAGCACATGAACAAGGCTGATCACTCTCCTTTGAACATGATAGTTTTGTGGTCAGCCATGCCAATGCCTGTGTTTCATCCTAGGGCACCATATCTACTGTAATGTGTCATTTTGCAGTTTATCAAAACAGAGCTCTGTCACCAAGCATCTCCTGTCTGGGCCATATGTGTGACCTAGATACTGAAGATGCCTCAATTAATGAGGTTATAAAAAAAAATGGGAGACCAACATGGGAAGCCTCTGATTTCAGAGATACTACTAATACTGCATCTGAGCTGCCAGCAAAGCTGAATACAAGGATTTTTGTGATCTGAGAACAAAACAAATAAGTATTTGCAGAGATAAAAAAAAAAAACCACAGAAAACATAACTGGTATAGGGCACTAGACACTAGAAGGCTTAAAGAATATCAAAGTCCCTTTTAACAGCAAATACTACAGTTTTCAAGGTAGTGAGTTTCCCAATTTTTCATGATCTGTTGAGATAAACAATTGCTTCATAATATTTTGATCTTATTTTATAAGCAGGGAATAAAGAACAATTTTGAGTTTCCTCATCTCCTGAAGAAGCTTGAAAGGGAAAAGATTATCTTCAGGGGAAATTCTTCCCAGGAGGGACAAGTCCAATTTTTAAAGACAGGGAATTAATCCAGTAGACTTAACCATCCAAGCTGAGTTCCACTGAAACCGTTTTCAGCTTAGTTAAGAACAAAACTGATTATTTTTAATTTGAGACCACACTGAACACAGCAGCATATCCAAACACTGCCTTTCTCATATTTCTTTAAAAAGTTCAGCAAATTATTGCTGGCACTGCCAACCATCTTGAAACTACAACCAACCACATGAGCCCCAGAGCTCATAATCTTAACTCACTGCCAGATGATGCAAATAGCGCTGAGTATAAAAAGCAAGGGGTGAACATATATTTATTTTTTCTTCTTTTTTTTTTCTTTTTTTTTTTTTTTCCTTTTAAGCAGATGAAATTCCAAGACTTCACCACAAGTCCCAATTTAAGGTATTGGACAATTTAATATTACAGTTTCCTCACTGATAGCAATTGTATTCTTGGAGGACAGGCTGCAGTCAAGCTCAGGAGGAACATGAAATCAAGTTTGGACATGTGACAACACCCTTCACCTGTACTACTCAAATACTTTTGTCTTGCTTGAAAGCTCAAGTGGGCGTGCTACTGGAACAGAGACACAGGGCAGCAAGCTCAGAGCCTGAATAATTGTAGTAAGAGGTCTTATTTTCTCTGCCAGCTTTCCTCCTTTTTAGAGATAGTGAGCAGAAGCAAGCCTGTGTTCTTTACTATAGTGATAGGAAGGACACATTTCCTATCCCACCAGTTCTTCTCTCTTCCAAATGGCCTAAACATCATGTTTTAAAAAAATAACCTCACAAAAGGCTTTTTGAAAAAAATTAACATGAATCTTTCTTTCCTTTGATGCTCTCATATTGCTGGCACTCGTTTTCCCCCAGCACATTACTGAATGGATGGGGAGGGAACCTGCTATGTTTTTGCAGTTCTGGAAGCAGATCCAGATCTAGAGGAGTAAAGAAGTGCAATCACCTCATCAAAAACTGGATGACAACACACACCCACTACTGAGACACACTGTCCACACAATGCAGCCTTCTTGAGGAAAATTACAGGACTCTTAAGTTTCCCCATATCATTTACTCTGATTTACTGGAATAAGTATGACAACCATGGTTAGAAAAGTTTACAGTTTAGCACATTAAGTAAAACCTCCTATAACTAACAAATTCCCCTGAACTAGTATACTGTTCAATTCAGGAAGAGCTACATTAAGACTTTTCTGGGTATCCAACTATTTCAATATTGTAAGTGACATATTCCAGTCCCAAAAGACTGATATATTTGTTTCTTATTTAGACTTTACCATATTTTTATATCAAGTTTTACCTTGGATCAAAAAGCATCAATTACTTTAAATACTTAACAGCTCTACCAAGTTCAAAGAAAGATCTACGACCAGGATCCTGCCTCCAAAGTAGACAAAACTGGATGTGTAAGAGCACAAAAAGCACACAGTGTTGCTTTTTACTGTCTTCATATAATGCATAATACCCTGTGGCAAGGCGTTTCATAACTTAACTGCATGTTTTTGCAAGGAACCATCTCCTTCCAATTTGGAATTGGCTACCCTCATGTGATACCCTCTAGTATGATAAGGGCCAACAAGCAATTACTCATTACAAACACTCAAGACACTCATGACTCTACATGTCTCATCTTCATACATTCATCTTTTTCCAGACTGCAGAAACACAACTTAAAAGGTTCCTCTGTCTTCTCAAACACAGCATATAAAATACTTCCAGAACAGAAGGTAAGGATGGTACAAATTCCAGTCTCAAAATGTACTCTGCACTGTGTCATTAAGCAACATGAATCACTAGCATGACTTGGGTTACCCGACCACTTCCTTTCTGTGCTGCACAAGACAGATGAACTAATCTGTCTCCTCTATGCTGCTGTCTGATCATATCTGCTGCAACGAATTATATATGAAAGTGCTACTCAAAAATCTTTTACTCCTTTAATATTTGCTGAGTGCATCTCACTGAAAATTTTTATTCTACATTTAGGTACCACCATGGAAAGGAGTTAGTTAAGAATCCCCTACCATAACTAATGACAGCGTTCTCACTCCCGAAGTTTTACTTTAAGACAAATGGAAGACAAATCCCATCCGACTCCATGATTCATCCAAACATTCACGATTTCTAAACATTCATCTCCCCACTCATATAGTTTAACCCACTTAAGTCTCACAGATTCCTCTATTCTCTAATGACAGAATTTGTTTCAAAATTCAATTCCATAGACTCAAACTTTCTTAAGAAAAGAACAAAAAAGAAAGACAGGAAAAAGTAGAAGAGAGAGAGAAGTGTGTGGGCTCAAAAAGTTTACAAATCAGGCAGATTAAGATTTCATCTTGTTGACAAGAGCTTAGACTTAAAACACCTTAAGAAAAATAACGTGGTGGCAACTCCTCTTCTTCACACATTAAAAATAAGCATGTAAGCCGTCTCCTCCTCTCCTCAGTAAGAAGGAGTGTCTTACGTTGATTACAGCATGCACTAAGCAGCAGAGGATTAACAGCCTGAGAAGCAGCTTCATCTACATTATCAAAAAGAGCCAAAACGCCCAGACAACATCAAAATAGTTAAGGTCCAAACAACTAGAGAAGTACCTAGGCAAACGTATCTACAAGCCCTGCATAACTCTGGCACACTGCAAGAAAGAGATTCTAACAGCAATTACCAAAACTAAAATGCAACCTACCTGCCAGGAGAATATGTCCTTAAGAATACATCCCATCCCCAAACCTAAATTACTAACAGTTACTAAAACAACTATTTCCAATTTTAAGCTACAGGTGTTTTGTGATAAAGGAAAAGAAGGAGCAAAATCATTTGAAAGCCATTGAACAATTTTAAAAAGCTATCTCTATTTGAGTGTCCTGACAACATTTTTAATACCTTATACTTTGAAGGCAGAAAATTCAGGCTCAACTTCAGCCACCAATACACAGCTGCCCAAGAATTCTGCCTCCTGCCATGCTACGGTAAAGAGCAACTATGAAAAGGTAATACAATTCAGGAAAGAACAAACATCAAAAATACCCCATCCTAACTTATACTAGGACATTACCATCTCCTAAAAACCCCTGCATCTTCAAGTCTAAATTGCAATCATTTTATCAACATAATTTCCATTTCATTTGGGATTAAGAGACTAGAACACAACCAAAAAGCACCAAATTTGACATCATATTAGAAAAAAAAAGTTAAGAACTTTTTACCAAATTAACAGATAAGCAAAACTGGGTATATGGTTACTTGCTTCACTCCACAAAATGTTGTAATATCAATTTAGTCCTTAAAAGACAAGCAAGCAAGGTATAGCTATATCAGAAATTGATCATACTCAACAATCACACAGTGAACCAGCCAGTGACAAGTTTTATCCTAGTCAATTTTTCTCCAACATTTGTACATCATTCTTAAATTAAAAAAAAAAAGGCAACAAATAAAATAGCAACTAACTTTATTTTAAGGGTGCCAGCATCCCACAGCCAAAAGCATATTGTTCCATCTGCCCCGGTTGAAGATAAGTATCTCTTTGAGCCACTGCACAGTGGAGAGAACTGGGGGGGGAGGGGGAGGGGGAAAGGAGGGGAAGAGAAAAAGAAAAGGTGTCCTGTTAATCTGTTCCAGATGTGCCAAGTTGTTCCTCAAGTCACTGACTCCTCACCAAATAAATAAACAAATATTAAACCATGCCTAAGGAAAATAAATTGCAATGAACACCAAAATAACACAATGCTGCTCAGAATCAGTCTTGCCCTTCAGAACAACCCTGCTGGGTTACTTGCCAAAGCACTCTGGGCTCTCCCTCCCCACAACCCAAGTTGTGCAACAGCATGCAACTCTAGACAGAAACAAACGAAAGCATTCAGCAGTGACTGGCAGTCCTTACTGAATGTACCTACACTCAGAATCACAGCCTGCAAAGGAATGATACTTCAACACAGAACTGCCCACATGTGTTATGCAATTTTTTTGAACAAGGATTGTGCCTGGTATTTTTCAAGGGTCGGGCATTTTGACAATAAACATGTTATTTCACAACATGTACCATGAAAATTCCTTCCCACTTCACGGCTTAGTTGCTAGGCATGCATTTTTACTACAGAGAACATTCTCGGGTGGTTCCTTTTTCAGTCAAATGATGCATTTTATTGTTCAGGTGAGTTCACAAAGCAAAAACCTACCTGCAATGATGTAATAGATGCACTGTGGCCCTGCAGAACTGCCAAGGGTGCACAAGTTCGAAGGCACCAAACTCTGATCATTTTATCACAGCTTCCAGCAGCTATCATGGTGTTTTCATAGTTCACTGCCATATCAGATATTTCAGCTGCATGCCCTCTCAGGGTGGCCAACAACCTTCCATCATCTGTTGCCCAGATTTTTACAAGGCAATCATCTGATCCCTAGAAGTAAGGTAGAAAACATTTCAACCATATCATTAGCTGTTTTGATGTTACAGCTAACACAATCAACTGAAAAACAGAACTAGTGGCATACATAGATAAATATTCCCTCCCCATGCTTTTAACAGTTTTCCACACTGCATTCAAAACACAACATAAGATCACACTAATTCCCAACAGTATATACAAAGCACGAGGCATTTATAATACAGATCACAAATCCTACAGCAAGTTGGATGTATACTCAAGTCACTTTTTCCAAAACTTCAACACAAACTGAAGAAGCTGTTGCAATACATTAAAACTAAAATTTACATTAAAAGTGAAAATGAATTATGAATTGGTACCATGCTTGTCATTTAGCATTATAATCACTTATGTTCCGTACCTTCCTAGTTTGATCTTCATGCCCTACCAGCGTTAGTAGTATACTTACCACAGTAACAGTGAGGTAAAGAGCCTGTATGAACAGCTATTCCATTATTAAGTCAAAGTACTATAAATCTGCTTTGATATTCACATTACCAAACACAGAAATGACCACTCCTCATCAAACTTCAGAGGCTTCATCTACCTATTCATACTTAACTCGCATTTGGCTGGTCTTCCCACAACACTGTAAAAGCTGCTTGCTTGTATGCAACAAATTCACAGCCCTTGCAAAAATTTCAGAACTAAGGCCTTCGTTTTTCATTGCATTACTGCACCTCCCAGAAAGCCTGAATACCTTTGCACCTCACTGAACACAATGATATTTGAACACTGCATGGAGACACCGACAGATTTCCTGTAAACATTTCATTGATTTGCTTAGGTTCAGAAGCAATACAAAGCTGGGTGCTGGGTTTTAGCATCTGGAGCACTCATCTGCTACTGGACACACAGGTGCCGTAGCAAGTTACAGTGGGCACCATCATTAAAAAATTTCACCTGGGTTTTTCCTCTTTCATAGACTTACAGTGTCTCTGCATGTTTATCTAGTATTTATGCTTTAGAGAAGTCAGAAGGCAGGGCAATACTATTGACTACCTTTTATAAAGAAAGGTATCCAAAGTACAGGGACCAACAGCCAGATTTTTAAGACTGGTAAGCATTAAGTGAACGTAAACGTCTAATGACCAAAAGTCTCAAAAAAATATTTAGAGGCTACTGATACAATTTCAACACAACAGCTTTTGTAAACAGGACTTGATGATTTTAGAGGTCCTTTCCAACCTTAATAATTCTATGATTCTATTTAGTACACTCTTTAGTCTATATTCACATAACTATAGAAATCCCACACCGCCACGGCTCCATTTAGCTACTGTTCTGGGCAGCCAAATCCCAGGACACCAAGATCCAGCCTGGGACGTTCTCATCGACGTAGCCACCACGTGTGAAGTAGAGCTGTCCTGCCAGAGAGCCAGGCAAACACCCCAAGAAACACTTTCAGAAGGAACCCAAATACATCCTGCAGTTATTGGAATGCATAAAAGGATCTGGAAAGCTTTTTTTTTTTTTTTTTTTTTTGGTAAATAATGACTAGCCTCTTTACATTAAGTTAATCCTGATGAACAATTTATTTACCTTAATTTCCTCAATTTTTTAAATGTTGTTACTATAAAAAAAAGATAATTCAGTTCTCTACTTGAAAAGGTAGCTAAATTTTACTCATTACAATAGTTCAGATTCAAAACAAGTATCCGGGAGAAGGAAGGGAACAGCATACCTGCAGTTACCTAACAATTATACGCCCATTCTCATCTGTAGCAATACCCTGCAAACCAGGCAACTTCACCAGGCTTACTTTTTGTTTAGTGAACAAGAAGTTGTTGCTGGCTCACAGGCAGTTATCCACAGCAGCTTCTCTCTTCCTGTATTACATGTATCAGTTCGGACAAGACATACAACTCTTAGCACAAGATACAACTATAGCTCCAGTTTTTGAAACAGTAAAAAGAAAGCTGATTATATTTAGATACTTTGAGAGCACATTTTTCTACAGATCACAAATACAGGTTGCTGCTCTACAGAAGGTCTTTATCTCCAGCATACGCAAATGGCTACTTTGGAGCATTAGTGACATTTTAACCCAGCAGAATGTTTTGCAGGGGGGACTCCAGACCTGCATAATCAAGAGAATTTAAAACTTTACTGTGTATTTGATTTCTGGAGTGCCTTGGTAGGTAATTTGGATTTACCAGATGCCATGCTTCTACTTTTCCTCAGGTGGGCATGGCTTTAAGGGCATTACTTTTCTTTCTTCCCAAGTCTTCAACGGGTGCACCCATGAATGCAGAGATCTGAGCAAGACAACTTCTCCCATACCTCTGCCCTACTCATTTTTGGCATAAACTTCTGAGCCTCCAATAAAGGCTGTCAAACAAATTCTGTGTCACTGCATACTCATTTTAAATAAGTACTTCTATTAAGAGAAGGTCCCTCTTCCCTCAAACAGAAAAGTCTGATTTGAGATTTCAGAGTTCTCTTTGGTCCTCCGAGGACACTGAAGCTGGGCGATCAGCATTACAGAAGAGCTCCACTCTGAGCATTTAACCTCAACACTCAACCAAGGACTGCTCCCTTGCGCAGTCTTTGTTAGTTACAGGAGAGAAAAAAGGGGGTGTGTGCGTGTGTGTGTAAAACTGATGCTAAGAAGTAATAGCCTCACTGCTCAAGAGAGAGACCTGAAAGTAGAGGAAGGGAATAGGGAACCCAAAACTTCTAAAACACTACAGGGGGTAGAAATCATTTCACAAGCAGCACATGCATGAAAACAGAATCAAGCCATTAATATTAATTATATCATAGTCTAGAAATCTCAAATCACTGGTCCCGTTTTTCTTGGGGCTGCACAAATTACACATAAAACCAAAAAACCCTCTGTCTACTGAACTATACATAAAACATGCTTCTGCAATTTTCACATTGTACAGATAAATATTATGAATAAGCTACTGACTTTAAAGCCTGCAATCATTTCACTGGACCACAGATTCACAGAATGGTTTGGGTTGCAAGGCACCTTTAAAAGCCATCTAGTCCAGCCCCCCTGCAATAAGCAAGGGACACCTTCAACTAGATCAGGTTGCTCAGAGCCCCATCCAACCTGACCTGGGATGTTTCCAGGGATGGGGCATCTACCACCTCTCTGGGCAACCTGTGCCAGGGTTTCACCACCCTCACTGTGAAAAATTGCTTCCTTTGATCTAGTCTGAATCTACCCTCTTTAGCTGAAAACCATTATCCCTTGTCCTATAGCAACAGGCCCTGCTAAAAAGCCTGTCCCCATCTTTCTTAGAAGCCCCCTTGAAGTACTGGAAGGCTGAAATAAGGTCTCCCCAGAGCCTTCTCCACGCTGAACAACCCCAACTCTCTCAGCCTGTCCACATGGAGAGGTGTTCCATCCCCCAAAGCACAGGCCGTGGGGGGGTAGAAAAAGAAAAAAATTCAACCAGTAAATCACAGAATCACACAGAATCACAGAAACACTAGGTTGGAAAGGACCTTCAAGATCATCAAGTCCAACCATTAGTCCAGCGCCACCATGTCCCCTAGACCATGTCCTGAAGCGCCACATCCACACGTTTCTTGAACACTTCCAGAGATGGCGACTCCACCACCTCCCTGGGCAGCCTGTTCCAATGCCTGACCACCCTCTCAGTGAAGAAATTTTTCCTAATATCCAATCTAAACCTCCCCTGGCGCAACTTGAAGCCATTTCCTCTTGTCCTATCGCTAGTTACTTGGGAGAAGAGGCCAACACCCTCGTCACCACAACCCCCTTTCAGGTAGTTGTAGAGAGCGATAAGGTCTCCTCTCAGCCTCCTCTTCTCCAGACTAAACAACGCCAGTTCCCTCAGCCGCTCCTCATAAGACTTGTGCTCCAGACCCCTCACCAGCTTCGTTGCCCTTCTCTGGACACGCTCCAGCACCTCAACATCCTTCTTGTAGTGAGGGGCCCAAAACTGAACACAGGATTCAAACAGGAATCAAACAGGAATCAAACCCTGTTTTATGAGATCCCTAAAAATGCTGTTTGAAGAATTTAACTGATGGACAGCAACCTGCACATAGACAACTTAAACATGTAAAATGGTCAGCAAAAAAAGAAAAGCTAGCTCTGGGACCTAATGCCACCCAGAAGTTCCTTAGGGGTCTATTTAGTATCACCAAACCAATGAAAGCAGATCAGCATAAAACCAGCCTGCTCCCTACCACCTATAAAATAGCTCTAGAGGCATGTGTTGTACACCTCCATTGCAGAGAAAAATTAAATGACTGTTAGCAAGTCTCAAGAAGGGAAAAAAAAAAAGGGAGAAAAAAAGAAAAAAAAAGACCAAGGTAAAATTGTAAATTCTGTAGCATCTTGGCAAGATAACAATATTAGAGTTCAAATAAATTCATGAGATCCTATCTGAACTGAATGGGACAATTCACAGCTCCTAAAATACTGCTGCAGTTCTACTAGCAAGGGCATTGGCTTACACCACAGCTCCAGTTTCCAAGGTTATGTCTGCAACTGCTACGAATTATGTGCCTATTAAAAAGCATTTGTCAAAAGTGAATCCTTGAACGAGTTCAACAGCAAGAGAGAACTGATGACAGCATTGCCAAGGTATGGAGTAAGATTGGTTCACTTTCCTACCATTACACAGACTTGTGGGTTGAAGTGGAACTGCCAAGAAACGTACAAATTAATCTTGGGTTGGAAATCTTACACAGACTATTACACAATGCTGTTTATTATTCCCTAGAAAGAGTAACCTCAGAGGAGACTAGAAGATAAAGGTGGGGGAAAAGAAGATGGCCATCATTCTCTGCAGTCAGAAAGTTAAGTAATGCAGGAACCAGAGAAAACAGTGCTTGTTTCTATTACCCTGTGTGGGTTTTGCAAGTCACGCTTTTCAAGAGACCCAGAATACAGTCTCAGAAATAATTAGGTTTTCTTCACTGATGGCTGACAGGTCTTTTAGCTGTGTCTTTGCAAGTAACGATGCCTTAATTGTAGTTAATTAAAAAAAACACAACTAAATACCATGACACAGTTTGTATATTAAGAATATTTTTGCAGATTTGGAAAAAAAGCAGGTAAGAGGTTGATCTTCAGAAATCTTTATGAAATCTGTAAAAGCATATAAATAGAAACAGTCATTGCATGACCTACTAGCTAGTAGGAAAACTGCATAATGTCCTGTTTTCACTGCCTCTAGGCAAACTAAAAGCATCTTCTTCCTAGGAAAGATAACATATCCCAGAAGAGTACGACTCAAAAAATGTGCTGAAATCACTTTCCTTTTAATTTGAAGGAGAATATAAACAGAACTTGAATTTAGAGGCTTTCAATCCTTCGGAGGTCAGGAGGAAAACTAAACAGTTACAATGCATCTTCTAGAACCAATTATAAACCTAGAACAACTTCTTATCTAGCTAATGTCACACTGATTGCTAGAGGTTGTAAAATAAAAACGTAGAGCAACAAGGATTCCCTACTGATGCATGCAATTTGACATGCTGGCAACAGATGTGTCTGGAATGAAGTTTGGCTTACTTTTTATTATAAATTTCTATTTCTACTTACTACATGAGAGACTTTAGAAATTTCAGTGGTCTAGATTGAAAAGAACTGGCACCATTTCATTACGCAGACGCAATTATAACAAGACAATTCCTGACTGTTTATCTACTGACTACATCATACCAGTTACAGCAACTTGGATTTTACTGGGACCTGGAATACAACCCGTTGGTTTCCCATTTGCCAACAACTACTTAAAACAGCTACACAAAACCACACTGGATTTATCTGAGAATGCAGAGGTAAGAAGCTCTGCCCCAGGCCCTCCAAAAGGAAAATTCACCAGCCACAATTAATTTCTATGGACACTTTATTAACACTAGACTGGAGTAATCATGATCTAAACTGGAATGTTTTTCAAGCAAGGATACCATGACACCAGTGTCGGCAAAGGACTGCCAGCAAAGCTCTGGGGTTGCAAAAGCAATATTGCTCCCCCCATTTTATTTCAGGTTCTTCTACTTTTCTTCTGGAAAAAACCTGCTGTTAGAGTCAAGAGAATTCCCTCTCTTTAATCACTTTTAAATCAGATTGCAAAAAGCAAGGGAATGTGCAACAAAGGAATGATCATTGCAGATGCACCCAAGAAGAAGTTTAGTTTATCCCTGGAAGAGGAAAGATTTTAGGAACACGGGAAAGTTTTAGGAAAAATGAAGAATCAGAAGACTTTAACAAGGAGTTTCAGGCAATTCATCTAGGAAGCACAAACAAAAGTTTTTATTTAGAGGTGAACAGGGTGAGCATAGGCAATTTTTATACTCGGTACACATAAAATCTCTAATACGTTCTGCCATGTCACATATAAAATAAATCCACAATAGATCACCCTTTTCCCAATAGGTTAATCACACAAACAACAGAAGAATTTAATACCTATGACCCTTGAGGGACTTAATTTGCTGATGAAAGCTACGGGGATATGAAAAAAAGTCTTTGCTATGCCTGAAGCAATAAGTGAACAAATAAACAGGTTTGTTCAAAACAGTGAAAGTGTCCCATCCCTGCAACCAAACATCCCTCCACACAACAAAGCAAAATGTATGTGGGCAAAAGGGTAAATTATATTTACAACTGCCTCGGAAGAATTTGAGGAGTTATGTATTGCAGTCCTAAAGTAGAACTGAACTGTACTTCCACCTGCATTGTTCGAGCTATATGCCATGAGGTTAGAAAGCACATAATGAAGCTTCTGGATCCACAATGGTATCAATTACATCCAGCGTTTGTGGCAAGGTAATAAATGCAGCCACAGCGTCCCAGACTGGAACAAGGTATGTATTTATGAGATCTTTGGCTCCACTAAAACTGACTACTTACCAAGAAATCAAAATTACGCTGACACTTATCTGCTTTTATAATTCTTATTCCTTGGGAAACTTGCCATTTCAGTACTGATTTCAGACATCCATCCAATATTTATTTTAACAACATCATCAAAACAGCAAATAGCTAAAAAATATTAAGAACACTGGTACAAAAAGTTCCTGGGATTTCTTAACGACAGTTCCTCGTGAACCAACATTTGTTACAACACACCATGTGAATTTTCAGCACTCTAGTTTCCTTCAATATGCTTTACCAAATCTAAGAACTTAATAGTCATGCTTTAAATTTAACAAAAGTTAAGAAAGGGATCAAAATAATTTTAATTTCATATTGATTGTCCTCTCTGACTTCCTAATGGTGGCGGTCCATTCTTTTGCTTATGTTTTTGCTAGAGAAAACAAGTCCAGAGAAAAGAATCTACATAGGCTAATTCCTTTCCACTGAAAATAACCCAAGTTTTCTGACTGAACTACACAGATCAGCAATCACCATCACAACTAGCCTTAAAACATGTATGCCAAAACTATTTTAACATGCAAACCAGCATAGTTATTAAGAAGCGTATTATGACAGTAACAGTTGTAAAACATTTATCTGCTCTTGATACACAACATCAGTACATTCAGGTTTTGTAAACAATTAGGTGACATTCTACCTGTATTTTAAAAAAAAATTTTTACAAAAATAAAGGTGTGGCACTTACAGTAAATATTCGCCTGCCAGTCCGATCGAAAGTTACACAGTATACAGAAGATAAGTGTCCTAAAATTCGTTTGTGCATCTTCATATGTTGATAGACTGCAGTTGGAACAAGGCGTTCAAGTCTGTATTTTCCATTTAGTTTTCTTGAAAACAGGGTAAGGACTACCAAATGGAGAAAGAAAGAAAGAAAGAAGGAAAGAAGAGACAATGTTTATATTGGGTTCATAAAGCCAGGTTCATCCTGGGTTCCAGGACAGAAAGTTTATTTCAACACTGAACCACCTGCCATATGAACAGTTTACTACAGTAATTCACTCATTTTGCCCTAGTTAGGGAAAAATACATACAAAAGTAGCCTACGATACAGATGTGCAAAAAGGTAACAAACTGCAAGGAAGAGCATAAAGATGCAACGCAACTGTCAAAAAGTGCCTAAATGTATGCTGCTCACTTTCTAGGTAGTGTGAGAAATTCAGAAGGACTGAGGCAGCTTCCATGGAGGAGTAAACTATCTCAAATTTCTTCCACATAGCTAGTAACTGAAGATCTGCAAACATTCAAATCTTTTCCAAGGCAACCTGTTTTTTGAGGTCTACACAATCAAGCATTTATCCACCACTTGCAAGATAATTAATTAAAAAAAAAAAAACCATTGCTACCCACTACAGCTAAACAAATGAAAAAACACCACAGAAAAATTTACATATGAATTTCCCAAAACCTTACAGAAAATTCTTATTTTGATTAACAGAACCTTGTTCAAAGAATTGGGGATTTTTTTCAAAGTTTAAAAGCTAAAAAGTTTTTAGGAATCTACTGTAACAAAATGGAAATCTTCCATCAAGAACTTCATTAAAAAAAAACATAAAGCTCAGTGTTATTAATTTTAAACTGCTACTCATGCAATGATAAAGCAACAGAGTATAATGCTTATATGCATGGATACATAGACATTAGTCAAACAGCTCCCCATATCATCATTAGACCCAAGAATGGCAATGGTGATACGTTTTATATTCCACAGGAATTGTGGTAAGGCAGAATTGTGATATTCAGATCTCCAGCTTCTTAATACGCGAGAATTAAAACCTAAATGCCCAACAGCGTCCACAGCACTACACACACATGAAAAACAAGATCTGTCAGTGACAAGAGAGGTAGCTGATACTTTCATTACTACTCTGGTTAGCCATTCTTTATATGTGACCAAGGCTATGTCCGTACTAGTGAACTGAGCTGGACCAGTTCTGCGCACTGAATCACATTCACACTCTAGCATCAACTGTGGAACAGCTACGAATCTCTTGCATTGCTTCGTTTTGGCCCAGACCAACTAGACACTGGTTCATGAGGCAGCACAGGTCAAACTACATTAAATATGCAAACTGGATTGTAGCTACTCTATAAGGAGCAAAAGCACTTAGTGGTATGGACAACTGCCAAACCCATTGGCCTCAGGCCATTAAGAACACTTCAGTTCACTGCCTGAGTGATGTAGGCCACTATGTAGCCCAAGGATTCAAGGAAGTTCTCTAGTTCAAGATGCGTTGTGAAGAAGCAGGATCTTCAGCTGTGGAGTGAGGCATTTTTAGCCAATGCGCCACTACTGCCTTAAGCCTTAACTATATCCTCTTCACCCTCTCCCTACACAAGGAAAAGATGCATTTGCATTTGCTTTATGACAAAGCTTTTCCTTGCCAACAGTCTACTTTAGAACAGCACAAAACCAAGATTAGTTCAGTCACAAGATAAATCTAGTGTCAGATCATCCTACAGTTTTAAAAAAACACACAAAAAAGAACAAACCAACAAAAACACACATCCCCCCCCCCCAAAAAACAAACAAAAAGAACCCAAATAAACACTTACAGAATAAGGAAGGTCTTTGTCACAATAATAAAGTGATACTACAAAATAATCTCGACCTACTCAGAAGTTACATTTTGTTTGCCCTTAATGTAAGATGGAGATGGTTGTTGGAAATCAGCTTCTAGCAATACCTTCAAATGAAACCACAGCTCACAAAAAGGGAAGAAAGCCTAACATAGTATAATTTGCAAAGATGTTCTGCCCATAAATTGAAACTGTAAGACAACTTTTTAGGATAAAACAACCAATGACTTTATATAAGCATTTAATTTTTGATATACATCTGTGTTTATGATGACCTTTTTAAAGTACTCGAGATAAATTTCAAGGGTTTTCTGGTTGGGTTAGGTTTGATTTTTTTGTTTTGCTTCTGATAATTCTCGCCACTGTGAAGCAGTAACAGGCAACTTGCTACTAGTTCACATACCCCTGGGAAACTCAACAGGTGAAATGCCCCTTGTTCAGTAACAATCAACCTACCAGAGGAAGTAAGAGACAACACTGTGATATTGGAAACAAGAAAACTGGGATCTATCTCACTCTTTCGCATTGATCAAAACTTCAAACATACAAAAATCCCCAAAACTGGTTAAAAATAAAATTAAGTGAATTAAAAAGTGATTTAACATGGGGGGGGGGGGGGGGGGG
>NW_010554308.1:0-6490 GCF_000687285.1 Phaethon lepturus | reverse complement strand
GGGGAGGGGAAGAACAGTATTATGAACTTATATTCTATGGGAAGAAATTTTTTTACCAAGACCATGCAATTGGCAGGGGGAGAATCAATCTCCCACAGGTTTGAACACTGTCCATAAACATATAATTTTAAAAAGACTTCTCAAACTGGGTTTTTTTGTTGTTCTTTTAAGTAAAATTCTCAAATCCACCACTGCTCTTCAATATGCCCTTCCATTTAACTACATTTATATTTATTCTCATTGACCTTGCCAAGTGATTCAGCTTGACTTCTCTAACTGACCTATTCCCACTTTTTATTCCAAACACTGACAATTCCAGTGTGTCACCTGCACACTTCGATAGCACAATAGCATTTGCTTTTTTCCTCCAGTGTACAGGTAAAAATTAAAAATAGCAGTGTCTCAAAAGTAAATTCCTGCAGTCGAACAATAAAATTGATTTTTCTGGTGCAAGCCAAGGTGAGAAAGGCTACCAACTGTTAATAATAATAATGTCTTTGTAATAATTATAGGCCTTTGGTTTTGTAACCATTGTTACCCACATCCAGCATCAACACTTGTCAGGCCTTATGTGGTCTCCAATCTATTTTAGCTTGATTTTAACTGCATCTGGAAAAAAGTGACTTTAGAAACACTGCGACAGCACATCTAGTATCTCTTTCATTTTAGCCGTATTAGCAGTTTTCCGTCTTTGCTTAAATTTTGCTTGGCCTCACATAGATGAGTCAGGACAAGCAAAGGTGTTCATCACAGGAAGAGTGACAAGGTATAAGCAGTTAAACAGCTGCAGTGGGAGCCACAAACCACAGATAACAAGGAAGGGAAGAAAGACGAGACTTCATCCCGGGAAGGGTTAGAGAGCACCGCTTGGGCCTAACAGCAAGTCAACCAACATGAAGTAAAAAGGTGTGGAAGGAAGGAAGAAGAAAACAACACAACAGAGATTGCCTGCTCCTTGCTGGAAGGGCACTGTGACGTGGACACTGCAAAAAAAGAACGCCCACCCAATGTGTGGCCAACTAAGGAATTTAAGATTAACTTGGTTTTACGTGCCTGTCTACTACTCACACATAAGATCTTGCTTTAAAAGTAAACAAATAAATAAAATTAGCACAACAGAAAAAGCAGATGTTACTAAGTAGTTCTTGTACAACACAGGATAACAATCCACCATTTACTTCCAAACAACATTTTGGTTTCAAAATCAGGATTCTTCGTATTTAATAATGAAGCTAACTGATGGGTAGAAAGCAATGCCTGAGAAAGCTACATATTTTGTTGACATTTTTAACATGTAAAAAAACCACTTTGCCACAAACTTTGTAATTTATGTTGCTATCAATTGTTTACCAACTGGTTCCAAATAAAATTAATTGGCTTATAGTTTTTAGGTAACTGTGCTCACCTTCACACAAAATGACCAGCCTCAAAGACTGAAATGGCCTGCTATCACAGAACCACAGAATGGTTGAGGTGGGAAGGAACCTCCAGAGATCGCCTAGTCCAACCCCCCTGCTCAAGTAGGGGCAGCAACAGCACGTTGCCCATGGCTGTGTCCAGTCAAGTTTTGAGCACCTCCAAGGATGGAGACTTCATAACTTCTCTGGGCAACCTGTGCCACAGCTTTGATGATCCCCAAAAGGTGTTTTGTTATGTTTAAATGTGAACTTCCACTTTTTCAGTTTGTGTCCATAGCCTCTGTCCTGTCAGGAGGCACCAATGAGAAGAGTCTGGCTCCATCTTCATCACACTCTCCCATTCAGGTACTCATACCCACTGATAACACCCCCCCATGCTTTCTCTTCTCAAGGCTAAACAACCCCAGCTCCCTTTGCTGCTTCTTGTATGACTGATTGAGTCATATACCTCAATATGACTCAACTGAGTCATATACCTCAATCCCTTCATCATCTTCCTGGTCCTTCCCTAGACCAGCTCCAGTCTGTCCACATGTATCTTGTTATGAGGGGCCCAGAGCTGGACTCAGCACTCCAGGTGTGGTCTCATCTGTCTGAGTAGGGGGGAAAGAAAACCCTCGACCTAATGGCATTGCACTGTCTACGCCAGCCCTGGATTGCCACTTAGGATTTTTTGTGCAAGGGCACATTGTAGACTCAATGTCTGACATGGTCAAACCCAAGACAGCCAGTTCATTTTCTGCAAAGCTGCTTTCCAGCTCGTCAGTCTCCAGCATCCACTGGTTATTCCTCCCCAGGGGCAGGACTTTTTGCACTTCTCTGGATTCCTGTTGACCCATTTCTCCAGCCTATCAAAGTCCCCTGAATGGCAGCACAGACCATTTGATCCATCAATCACTCCTCCTTGTTTTACATTGTCTGCAACACTTGGTGTTTCATCATCCAAGTTATTAATGAAGGCGCTGAACAATCCTGGCTCTAGTATCAACCCCTGGAGTACACCACTACTGACTGGCCCCCATGCCAGTCACTGGAATTCATTCTGCTGATCACAACCCTTTGAGGAAAATGGGGTGGGGTGAGAAATTTGGGATTCTTTACCCAAAGCCTCTTACCTTAAGCTCTAAACGTAAGAGTTTTAACTTCCTTGTTTATAAGGGCCACTCCAGAACATAAACGGTGAATGCAAAGTTGGGCTCTAAAAACAACTTAGTAAAATGGAACTTCATTTTTTAAAAACTCACTTCTACTGTTACAATTCGTTACTGCCAACATTCTTAATCTGAAAACCACACAAGTCAGAGTCAAGATCACCTTATTTGTCTGGTTTCCCCCAGAACAATTTAAAAATCAAACATAAGTATAAAGCTGATGAAGGTAAAGTGGAGTGGGAGTTTGCAGTGGAACTTACAAAAGAGTATAGATTTTCTCCCATTCAAAAGGCACGCAATAGGCACCAAGAAAATGCCTCCGAAGTTTTAGAACGTCTCTAACACACTCCCTGCCCAAAACAGAATAAGCAGCTCAGAGAAAAGCAGCAATCTGTAAAATGAAGACAAATTTGTAAGTGTGAAAGATATAGCAGTATTAGCTATACTGATTCCCCCACATACCCTTGGCTTTCTTATTTTAGTTTTATCAAAGTGACCTATTCCATCACCTTATTTGCATGGTCTTATCTCGGACTGTAAAACATGCCTTAAAGATGGAGGATCGTAATCCGCCTTACTCACTAGTCAGTGATAAACACAATTTAATTTTGTACCAAGTATAAATTACATTTTAAAAACACACACACATAAGTCATTATGGCTAATCTTCCATTTGCTTGCTTTCTGGAGTAGTATTTAACTGTTTAAAGTTCTATTCCAAAGAACAGAATCCACTTTTGTTGCCCTTCCATTTGCACAAATATAGAACCACATTCAGAAGAAACCTGGAAGGACACCTGAAGAATATACTTCACTTACAGCTCTTACCCATATTGAATCAAGGTGTATAACTTGAGAGGCTAGACACACCTCTAATGAATACCAAGGCATTCAGAGGTGTTAAAAGTAGCAAGAGATTGCTAGATTCCTTTCACTCTCAAAGCTACTAAGACTGTATGTATCAAGCACCCAGTTTTGGACTGTCCGAGGTTTTTTTTCCCCCCACTTCTGTGAAGATGTTGAAGTTCAAAAAAGCAGCTTGAATTGACTTCTACCTTCCTAACATTTTTCTATTCAACTTCTGAACTCTATGCAGTATTCCAAGTCGCCTGGCTTACAGAGCCAGTAAAGTGGTTAAGATAGCCATTTGATCAAGCTAGAACTTGCCTCTGGGCATTTCATGAAGGTAAAAGTATACTGATTCCTCACTGGAACATTTCTGAAAATATAAATGTTCTATATACATCAAGAATTTTACATGTAATATTAATTTGCTCCATGAAAGTAACTGCCAACCCTTACTAATTCATTGAGGTGGGAGGTGAGATGTTTCGAAAGGCAGAAGGTGAAGAGGAATGAAAGCTATACAACCTCAAGCATTTAAAAACTGTTCCCAGACTTCAGTGCAATCCCACTTGTTTCCACTATATATTTATTCAGTTTTTATTTCACTCAAAGTATAAGTACCATAAAACTTCTATAGTACATTTCTTCTTGCATAACAAGAATCATTCATTTACTTTCGCATAATTCACTTTAGACTTAAATAACAGTGTAACAAAATGTTACTTTTACACAGGTCCTTACCACAAGGTGGTATTTTCTTTTAGTTTCTTACTATAATTAACAGAATAACATAGTTACACAAAGTACTATTAGGTTAGCTTTTAGGCCTAAAGTATTTATTTGTAAAAACAGACATCTACACCACTTTCAGAACCTCTCATTCGCTTTACAGCCAAAAAAGCAGCATCATTTAATAAAGAAACTGTGAGAAAAGTACAAAATGCCTCAGAACTTTTCTTGAGGTAGACTATTCAGCAAGACCATAAAATACTGTTTTTGAAAGGCAGGTATATTCACTGGTCAGGAAAAACATTCTTTGTTGTCTGAGCCAAAACAGCCAGTGTCATGCAGGTGTTCACACCCGAGTGACCAGCTTCTCCAAGAGCTCTCAAAAGCATCCTGTGCTTTTTCAGCAGTTCATGAAAATTACTGAAAAAAAAAGAGTTATTTTTCTGTTTCTGCATCCAAGACGACAGGACCTTTAACACAACAACTTAGCATATGACATAGCTCTTTTTGTTCTTAATTAAGCACTTCAGCAATTTTTTAAGATGTATTGCAGAAGTGATATCAACCAGACAAAGATTATTCCATATTAAAGTTTTGTTTCTCTTTATTATGTTCTACAGACATTCTGTAGTTTTCTGGAGAAGTATGTGTTTGTGCAGATGTATTTTAATTGCATATAAGCCCTCTACCTACACAGCAGCTGGCACAACGTCCACAAAAATTCTAAAGAATATCCCATCAGTGTCATAATTGGACTGGTTCATCAGGATAGGAAACAAATTAGTATTTCTGTATGTTCAGTGAAATGTAAATTAAGTTTTCCTGCACAAGATAGAAAAACTTCAGCATCTTTTCTGTTCCTCAACCATTAGTAGGTTCTCCAGCTGAAAAACATAGAGCCTGAAGAATAACAGGTTCCAATTTTATTTTGTGTTGGGCAAATACATAAAATACAGCCTTCCCAGGGGAAAATGGAGAAGGTATTTCAGGAAACAGAACAAAGTTTTCTAGTTCAATTTATAAAAAGCATCATTCCAGTTCATTATTTCACCGAGAGGATCAGACTAGAGTAGGATAAATCAAAAACAAATGCTTTAACACACAGCTCTGAATCAGACATCCAAAAAATCCAAATACACTTCACAGTTGAAAAGATTCAGTTGCCAGCACTTATTTTAATGTTTGGAAAACGAAATTATTGGTCATGAAGAAAGTGGTATGTTGAAACAAGTGTAATTTTGCAAATATTCAGTGCTGTGCAAAAGGTTCAATAAAAATAACATTTATTTAGAAAGCCTCACTTGTTCTTCCCTAAAAAGAGCCTGAAAGTTATTTTTCTTAACATTTAATTCCGCTACCACAGCAACTCTACAACTTCCTTTGAACTCCAGCTGCTATGGATTTCATGCAACGGTCTTTCTCCTTTCAATAACTATATGCCATCGAGCAACCTACAGTACAATGCAAAACAGTCCTGTCACTCTGATTTCTCCAACTTGTTTTAAAAACATATTCCCAAGTAAAGGAAAAGGTAAAGCAACCACTAAAGAAATCTTAGCTATTAGAAAGCTCAGTCCTCCACTCACCTTGCAGAAATAGCTGCTAATCTAGCCCAAGATTTTCCAAGTTTACCATCTTCAAGCCAACACACAGCCACTCAAGAGGGGAATTACTCTACTCAGCAACAAACATTTTCTCCCCCATACCTAGAGCACAACATATAAACAACTCTCTACATGAATACCAAAATAGTAGCTCTAAACAAAACACACTGAACAAATGCAGGTGCTGCATGAGGGTTTAAATGAACCACCTCTGACCAATACACAAACTACCTAAGGAGGCTCTGAAAATTTAGCTTTAAAAACACACCAAAACCATGTTCTCCTCCTATATTGCAAGCATCTACAGGAACACCAGGAAAAGCATGCAACTTGCACTTTAAAATGGAAGACCTACTAGGACACCAAACACTGCAGTCTGACCATGTCAAAATTGGCTGTGCCCAACCTAAGAGCTTCTTAGCTGTAGCATGCTTCTGCTTCAGCTGTTAGGAGAGAACTGTAATTCTCTGGGTAAGTGTAATGGTATGCATTTTGAGATTTGATTTTGAGTTTCTTCAACATTAGAAATAATATAAATAGCCCAAATTAAGCTCTCTCCATTTTTTTTATATATATGTGTGTGTGTGTGTGTGTGTATATCATGCCCCAGTTCATAGAAAACTTAGAGGCTACCAATAGCCTCCAAAAGGAGTTTCGAGATTGAGAAACTGTAACAGCAAGTTACCTCATTACAAATGCCTCTGTTCTGAAAAGCACCTGGCTATATATTTCACAGAATCAC
>NW_010554307.1:14288-19910 GCF_000687285.1 Phaethon lepturus | reverse complement strand
AAAGGTGCCCTGTGTGAAATTGTGAAATGGTTCAAAAGTTTACTACAAAGGGCATTTCTGTGCAGAAATACCTCGTTGTACTGAAATGAGTCACGGCAGGGCAAGGAAGACGTCTGTAACGTGCAGGTGTGAGGGATCACGAGTGCTGTGCTCCTCACAGCCTCCCGGGACGGGAGGTTGCCGTACCCCCATGCAGGGCGCAGCATCTCAGTTGGCATTTTCCTTGCTTTTTCAGCTGACTGGGGACCTGGTTTACCTCCGCCAAACCTGGTGCCAGCAAGAATTAGCCCAGAGCTTTCACCTCGTGCAGTAAAGGCGATGAAGGTATCATTCAGTGCTCTCACGTGTAATCAGTGTCAAGTCCTCCACACGGGCATCATCTTCGGGTTCTCTCTTTGCACAGGGCCTAGCACAGCAGCATCATGGCTCATTATTGGTCCCCCTAAGCAACTCCACAGTACGGAGGGTAATTTTGCAAAAAGAAATACAAATTCAGGCTGATTTACAGAATGGTTTTGAGGTAAGGCAAGTGTACGCTGGAACTTCCTTAAACATTTGATAAATGTTTTTCATGCTAACACATGAGGGCAGCTTTCATCCTGCATTCTGCATTCTACGTAGAGGAGATGTTGTTGCTTTCTAAATGAGTATAAAACATATGAACCATTTTTCAATTTGTCTTCCAGGAGCAAACATCAAACCTATGGAGCGCTGAAAGATCATGGTGTGGTCCTGCGGCCCCAGTGCAGGAGAAAAAAAGAAACCAAACAAACACTGCAGTCAGTAGGCTTTTGAGTATTTCTTCTGTCTCTGTAAGGATCGTAGAGGCTGATTTTAATAAACCTAAATTCTCAGGGTAAACAAAAATCCTTTCTGTGGAAGACAAGGGAACAATATTTGCATGCAAGAAAATGTCAGGCTTCCTCATCACAAAAACCTACGTGTGCTCGTGACAATCACAAAAGCTCCATCATCTTTGTGCAACAGCCTGTGAGAGCTCAGTACATGTCCTGATTCACTGGCTTTTAAAACTCAGGCTCCGGTACCTAGGAAAGCTCTGGAGGAGAAGCTTATCTGAAACGTATGAGCTATTCCCCGCAATCTGAATGGCATTTAACTTAAAGTTATGCATAAACACATTCCTGGGTAGAGATCGTGGGTTACTGAACAATTGTTTGTGTATATATAAAGACAAAATACCCCAAGATGCTCCCATCTTCATGTCAAACTATTTTTAGCCAAGATGCAGTTGTTCTTTTCTGTGAAGGAAACCATAATCTCCTAAGACCAAGATACCACATGTTCTAAAATGTATGCAAAAGCGATTTACGATGCTAGTATAACTAAACCTCCCAACAATATTTTGCAGTCAGAAGCTTTTCCTTTCACGAGGCAATTTTAGAACACGTGGCAACAACCCAAGTTTAAACTGGCACTTAAATGCACATGGTATATATTTTGCATAGGTAGATAATTACTCTTTACCCCTTTCAGGATATGCCTGTTCCTCCTTGTACGTCTGTTCTGTGATATCAGATCAATCAGGATGCCTTAATTTTGTATTCTTGCTGGGTGCGGGTGTTCATTGTCTGTATGTTAAAGAGTCGAGTGTCCTACCTGTCCTTATACAATATGGCCACTGGGCCAATCTGTGCCCTAGATAGGTCAATTGAAAAACATATTATCCCAGGGGAGTTGGAATGATTAACGCAGCCCCTTTCTGGTGCCCAAAAGCAAAGGGATACAAGTCCTGCTCGCACTTTCTGCCCCTGTGAAATATTCGCCTGCCGCGCAGATCTCAACCCCCCGGGCTTGCGTTGCTGTAGCCCTGCGCAAAACAAGCCGCTGACCCGAGAGCGGTGGGAAGGACCTGCCACCAAGGGGTGCTCCCCCTTTTAGGCACTGGGAGCTGTGGGTGCTCCACGCCTGCTTTTAGCAGCGTCTCCACGGGTGGAGCGTACGATGCCAAACGCAGCTCGTGTAATTCCTGCCCGAGACTGCAAAGGTACCGGGCTAAGCACTCACCTAGGGCCAAATTCTCAAAATGGAGATGCCCAAGACTGCAAATCAAAAAATGAGGTATGTTCAAAAGTGCACTCAGAATTGCATGCGGTATTAGTACAATGTGTCTTTGCTGTGCCCTTATTATCTTGTAGATATATAGTGTAATTTATGCTAATAGACTGACTCCCAAATTTACCCTTGCTGTGCTAGTTACTTTTTGAGAAAGTACAAACGGCACATTGTTAGCCAAGAACCAGGAAAAAGTGGAAATAGAGGGCAGGGGGAGCAGCCCCCCCGTTATCCAGTCCAGCCTCCAGTGTGCAGAAAAGCTCCTTGTATTTTATTCTCCTTACATTTTCTAATGCTTTTCCTATTTAGTTTTAAATGCACAGGGCTTCGTGTGATGGGGCTTCTCTGCTTCCTGTGAGAAATTGCTCCAGACCTGTATTATATATTTTGCTGTCAGGAAGCTTTTCCTGATTCTTAACCTAAATTTTTCCTTTGTTAACTTCATCCTATTACTCCTACTTATATCTCCTTTGTCAGCCTAAATAACTTTCCCACCCTCATTTGATAGCTGTACCCTTCAAACATTTGTAGCATGCCATCCTGTCCTCCCCACTTAGTCAAGCTACACATATTTTGGTTTTTTTAACCCTTTTTTGTCAGTCATTGTTTCCATTCCCTTGCTCACATTTGTTGCTGTTCGCCACACAGTTTGCTCTTTTGTTCAGACCAGAAAGCAAATCATATTCCATATACACGTTTCTCTCAAAAATAAACACTATACATTTGCCTGCTTGCCCCCTGTGTCCACAAATTTTCCCCTATGCAAGCTAAACATACAGAGGGAAGCACGAATGAAAGAGGCAGGATTTGCATAGGCATGGAGACTGTATTGGAGTGACACAGAATGCTAATAAAGGGGGTTTAAGGGGGTTTTTTATGTACATTTTTTTTTCCATTTGACTTTAAGAGATCATCACTCAATGTTATTTCTTAAACTGAAGAATCTAAGGCGAATGCTTTGACTTGATTTTAAAGACATTGAATTTTTTCTGCTGGTATAAATAGTATGGACACAGTAAAAGTACTTGAGAAAGCCTAATGAACCATTTCTTACACCCCATTACCTTTAGTCTGATATGACTGAGAGTACGGGCACTAATTATCCTCTCTTTCACAGGCACCGACATAGATCTACAGTAGGTCTTAAAACACAATATTCCACACAACTCTTAGCAGTTCTTCATGTAATACATTTCTGTATTTTTTTCTAATCGAAATTTAAATTAGAGGCATGCCACTTCCCATCTACCTGCCACTTATATACGTTTTATGAACAATTCTTTAAGATGATTTTCTAGCAAAAAAGTGCAGGTAGCACACGGCCAGTCACAGGGCAAGTCCTAAAAAATTAAAGGATTTTTCTTTGAAAGAAGTGAGGCAACCATACTGCCCTAATGATGGAGCAGCCCTGCACAGTGGAGACTTGCACAGGAAGGCTGCCAGTCCAGGGAATCAAGGGAGTGTCAGACCAGCACAAGATCAGAGCTCATCTCCCCCGGGTCCCTCAGAGAATGGAAAATTGCTTGTAGTGGTTTGGCTCTGCTCTTCTGTACAAGAACAGAGCAAAGAGCAAGGCGGGACGGGAAACCACGCACCGCTCCGCACTGCTTTGCATTTCGCAGAACGCCTCTCCAAAGCAACGCAGTCACATCAGGCGATGTCTATGCCCTGTTGTCGCCACTGGCTATGCTTTTGCAAATCGTTTGTTCTCCTGTGGTCTTCCCAGGCTCGGGTCATGTGAGGAAGCCTGCTCGCACGCTCCAAATCCTACCCTTGCTGATCCACCTGCTATGCCCAGTGTAAGGCGTCAACACCTCCCAGCCCTGGGCTAAATGCTGCTCCCAACTGGAGTGCTGCTCTGCACCACTGTAACTGAGCTTGAACCTTTATCACACGTTGGACGGAAGATGAAGTTTTCTGCTGGTTAACGAGGAAACACTTGGAAACATATGAGCTGCATATTGGGATGCAGATGGTTCTATAAGACAGTACATACATTTATAAAGGAGACATGTAAGGTCATTGGGAACCATCTGCTTTAAATATTTAAATGTCCTTACACTAAACGTATGAGTAGTTTTGCCCTGGACTTGTAATATTAGCCGTCTACCAATTTTTTATCATAATGATGAAACAAAAGAAAAATGGGAAGGTGAGAGACAAGGCATAGCAACCAATTTACAACATCTGGGCCCTACACGGCCAGCTCAGAAGCAACTCAACCTGTCCAGCAGCAGTTTGCACTCTTCACAGTGGCTCACTCCCAGGCAGAGCGCATCTTTTGGGAGTGTCCTGGAGTCCTATGTCCTGGACACAACGCTGCTCTGATCCCGGGAGGATGGCAGGCACTAGGCAATCTAGGTGTCAGGAAATCTCAGTGATCCTCCACCACCTCAGGGTGTTTCCACAGAGGGTAGTTTTGGCATGGTTTGTCTTGTCCTTTTGCTCTAGTCAGTAGCTTAATATGAATGAGAATTGAGGAGCTATTGCTCCAGAAACCCTTGCCTCTGATGGTTCTGCACTGATTTCCCCACGTAGACAGGTTCTCACCGTCTTTTGGTTACCCCCAGTAACAAAGCAAAATAAATCCACTGTCTCCTCCTCACATGTTTTGAGAGCACAATCCTTGCAGGCAATCACACCAGCAATCGGAGAAAGCCACCTCTCTTAACTGCCCTCAGTTGAAGCTACACAGACCCATGCTATTTGTGAAGACAAATACAGTGCTAAATCTCTTTGGTCCTCTTTTTGAAGCATTTTCCACTAAGGAGAACACTCCACGTGGAGGGAGAGGAGCTGGAGGGCTCCCAGGAGCTCAGAGATGTCCCAGCCCTGGCTCTTGGCTGCATCTCGGGGGCTGGGGAGGAGGATTCCCACAGCTGCCCTCTCAAGACCCTCCCAACGAGAAGCAGCCCAAAAGGGTCCACGTAGACTGGGTTTACTTCCTTATTGCAGCTCCTGGCACCAATGTGTGAAGGCAGAGAATACACACCTCTCTCCATCTCTGGGTTTCTCCTCTGCGTCTATCTAAACCACATGCCTTGGGCTTCCTGGGCCAGTGCATCCCATAGTGTCAGCTAACACCATTGAAGGGCCATGCTGGGACAGGCTGGACACATTACTCACAGCTAGCAGAGATGTTGCTCCTGCCTGTGCCTTCAGCAGACTAGTTTCTTCATGTACCCTCTGTTTCTTTAAGTCTCCTCCACAATCTGCGGAACAGCAGTTAACAAGCTACTCTTTTCAAATGGTCATCAGGATTCATACCCTTTCCTGGGATTATACATATGTAATATGTATTATACATATAGGTATTACTCCTGGGATCACACTTCCACTAAGGTCTGTCACTGCGTCACTGTTCTTCCTCACCAGACCTGGGGGTTAATGAATTCACCGGGACAGACAGGTAACTTTCAGTGGTTAAAATCTGCTACCAAAAGAGGGAAAGCTGATCTATCGCTCTCCTCTGGAAAGGAGTGAGGAGTAAAACCACAGCCTAAACCATCTGAGGGGTTTTTTTTGTCTGAATCTGTCTGTGACTACCGT
>NW_010554307.1:12132-14257 GCF_000687285.1 Phaethon lepturus | reverse complement strand
AACCGCCCTGCCTGCAATGGCCAAAGTCTGGGAGCAGACCAGGACAACCTCCTTCCACAGCATGAAACCTTGAATCACACGATTGAAAAATACGGTCAGTTGTGGTTGCTCTTGCGTTTCACCGATATTGTCATTCAGAGGCTTGTGCCTACCAAAGAGAAAAGGCGAACTCCACCAGCCTCCTGGGAACCCCCATTCTCTCTCTGGGACTGCTTTTTAAATTTTTTTTTTCCCCAGGATATATTAGTGCGTGTTCTTACAGATTCAATACATCTATCTTGTTATCTTCATTTCAGTATTTCTGTCCTTTTTAAAGATCCCTTTACAAATATTGTTTGCTCCATCTTGATAGCAGCTTTCAATTCAGAGCAACAATGCGACTTAATGAAATGTGTGCGTCTATCCGTTCTTGGATGATATTCATAACGAGCCCCAAATGGCTACCAAGAGAAAAAGTGAAGAATCTGAAGAGAAGCAGCAAAAATAAAAGATTAAAAGCAAAACTGTAAGAAATAATTGCACTGCTCTGTTCATGCAATTAAGAAGCATACCAGAGGAAAACAGTTAAATTAGCTTACTGAGTGCTTACAGGAGTTTTAAAGCTCTACTCTCAGTTCAATTTTAAAAAATACCCTAACAACAGCACACTGATTTCTAAAGCAGATGACATTCTCCAGCAGCCTGAGATGGTCTCTGTGACACTGACAGCCTCCTCCTCTCCTTGTCCTTTGGAGCATTATAGCCTACCCAGGATGACTTCAGGCTGTCAGGGCTCAAACACAGCTGTTCCTTTTCTGGAAACCAAACAGCCCAGCCTTCCACTTTCTATGGCAACAACAGTGAGCCCTTTGCAATCTGACCTGCCGAGGAAAACCTGCTGTTAATTAAATGTTAATTGCCTTAATGCAGTCTGCATTATGTGGAAAAATGCAAGTTATTTTAATCTGTATTTTAAAGAAAACATCTGAGGCTTAAAATGCCAGGCAGAGGCACCTTATAAATCCACAGATACATACTGCCTTTGCCCCTTTGGTGTTAGAAGAGACTCCTACGAGTTCAACAGACATGTTGTTCTATTATTTTTCAGACATTCAGGTAGAAACTGTTTCAGACAATTTAATTTGATATCTGTGAAAACCACAAGTGCAGCATTAATAGCCAATTTCAAATTATATTAAAATTTATTGATATTTTTTATTTACATCAATGATTTGTTTTTATTTTAAAATACATCAGAAGCCAGTTCCTTTCTAACTGTCAGCAGACAGTATGTGATTTGACTGAAGGACCTTGATGCCTGGACACACACAAAGGCCTTTGTGCTGCCCACTCTGTGGTGAGCGGATGCTCGTGCAACCATCCTCAGAGGGACCGTACCACACGTGAATCACTGCCAGGACCCCCAAGGGAACGTGACTGCCCGCTTTCCAACTCCGAGGGTTTCTCTAGAGCAACCTGCCTCCTTCCTGCAACCTGCTGCTTGAACAACCCACCTTCTCTTAAACTACTTAGCACCTGGGAAAAGGGACCTCATTATCACAGTCAGGTAATTACCTGCAGTTTTTCTGCTGGCTTGGCCCAAGCTTCGTGGAGCCTTTCTACCCTGAGACTGGGGTGATGGGGAAAGAAGGGTCTAGAAAGCACAAAGTCCTCCTTGGGGTGACACAGGAACAACATCTCCTTACCGGCTTGCACTGGCCAAAATTCGGTTAAATGGCTGATAGCGACTCAGCATTACTGGCCAGCTTTTAGAGCTGGGAAATGAGCACCAGGAATGGCTCCCTCCAGCCCCTGTGCTGTCCCCAGATGCAGGGCAGATGTGGCTCCTTAGGTCTCCATCGGAGGAAGCCAAGACCCCCCAAGAGCCATGGGCACAGAGGTGGGAAAAGTTCCTGGCTGGGGCTGAGTTTATTACACAGCGTTTCCTCCAGACTGAGTTTATTATCGTACCTTACCTCACAGGGACCGCTGCGAACGCTGTGGTAGTTTGTGCAGGGCGTTGTAGGCGACCCAACCGCACAGTGCTTTGGAGAACTTACTGAAGGAGCTATTTTCTCTGTGTTTGCCATGTGTTCTATTTTTGTCCTCATGCCAGCCATGGTGATATCTGAGACTAATTTCTGAG
>NW_010554307.1:0-12090 GCF_000687285.1 Phaethon lepturus | reverse complement strand
CTTTCTTCATAGCAATGCCAACAAAAAACCAAAACAAAACAAAAAGTTTATTGCCATTTGATTTAGCTGAGTCAAGAAGCAGCATAGATGAAATGAGGTATCCCAAAACTGATGCTTCGATAAAACCACTGATGGTGCACCTACGTTGCCCAAACTCTGTTTTGGGAAGAATAATTTGAGCAGGGCATAACAGCACCAGCCAAAAATCTGTAATTCTCCCCTTTCTTTTTTTACTTATCTGCAATTCACAAAGGCAAAATATCAAAGTTAAATAACAGTAATGAAGGGTCAGCTTCTTTGCTGGTACAAACTGGTGTAACACACTGGAGCTGATGAAGTTCCACCAGTTCACACTGGTGGCAAATGCCACTGAAAACAAGCTGCAATACTATCACAGGGATATGGGAATACTGCTTCCACCGTTTGATGCAAAACTATTTAGAGCTTCAGAGTTTAAGCCCCCAGAAAGGAAGCTACCAGAGGAAAGAAGTCACCGGAGGCAAGTGCTCTTGGGGACGCGCCGGCACTGCCAGCATAGTTCAGGGTCCCGTCTAAACACAGAGCTAGCATCCGTGGGCACATCGATTTCCCAGAAACCTGCCCCTCCCTCAACCACATCTGGATTTGATCCCCAATGTTTACAAAGCTGGGGAGTGTCTCAGTGTTTTTAGACTATGTGCATTATTTTTCTCATCTTAAAGCTGCCCATATAGAGAAAAATACAGGACTTCAGTAACAGTTACCAGCATGATTTGCTTTTATTACCTTTCTGTTCAAGACCCTTGTTTCCCCTTGTAGCATGTCAAATTGCCCCCAAAACCATATTATACAGCAGAGAAATGTCGTTCACACTTCACTGGCTATTGATTTACTTTATTTATTGGCACAAAATCAGCCTGAGATAAACATTTTGTCCCCCATTTCCACTATTGTA
Source organism: Phaethon lepturus (assembly GCF_000687285.1). NCBI lineage: Eukaryota > Metazoa > Chordata > Aves > Phaethontiformes > Phaethontidae > Phaethon > Phaethon lepturus. Next base: position 11,156 of record NW_010554307.1, on the reverse strand, counting down.
AGCGATATAGTTCACTGCGAGATAGGCAAACCCCAATGTGCTGGGTCACAATTCGACATGGCTTTCTAATCAATGTGTGAAAAATTACCTAATGAATAATGGGTTGCACATTTCCACAAACAAATTAACCAGGGTGAGACTGAAACTAATGATTATATTTATCTAATGTAATTTCACATCTGTTACTAGTGCTAGTAATTTTTTTTTTCTTCTTTCCATGGCATCCTTAGAATTACAGCTCAGCTTTTGAGAGACAGACATTTTACATCCATTTAAACAGATGATGTTCAGATTTATCAGATACATACTTTTAAAACCACAAGATGTTTGGGGAGCATGTTATTATTTTGTAGTACTGCATGCGAGTTGAACCGCCTTTTGAAACAACGTGGTTCTCACACCAGAGCCGGGGTGCTCAGACTCACATCATCTCCAGCACAATGAGCAACAAAAGTGATTTTTTTCCCAATGTACAGACAGTTGAGATACACCCTGATAATTTTTGCTGGAGTTAGGCTAATGTAATTCGCAGCCAAAAAAGCACGACAGTGGGAAGAAACCTTGCAGCTTCATTCTTTTTCTCCTTCTTAAAGTAGATTTGTGTATTCCTGGTGAAATGATCAGTTTTGTAAAAACAGATGTTCCTGGAGTCCAACTGCTGACTCCACACAGGTTCAGCAAGCGCCCGGGGCCTGATGCGGCTCTTGCTTCTCAGAATGGAGAAAGCAGTTGGCTCTGCAGGGTTTACTTTCCACTAGATGTTTTTATTTTCCAGGCACGTTAAAATGTTTTGCTTGGGCTGTCAAAAGAGGCTTCAGCACCCTCCCCGGTCTCCAAAATATGAGTCATTAACTCACCTGTCTCTGTCCTCTCCTAAGAGAAATGTTTCAAAGAAGGGCTTGTAAGATGGGCCACCATGGAAGGAGAAAGAGGACAAGGGGCTTTTCTCTCCCTAAAGCTGACTTACCTGGATCTCCATGGGGGATATACAGCCCCTGTTGCTGCAAACACCTTCCTTCCTGCTGCTGGGGACTGTGTCTGCTCTCTCAAATCCGGCAGATCACAGTTGTCTTTAAAGATGTTGCAGGAAAACCAAAAGTCTCCAAATTATGTCACTACTTGAGTCAACATTATTAAACAATTTCACAACCTGTCTCAGTCGTGGTGGCAGCTTTCATAAGGATTTATTATCCAGAGACAGAAGAAGGGAGGGGGCTGAGAGTGCACAGAGGTTTGAAAGTCATTGTACCGAGAGTTTAATTATTGTATTTTTCACTGAAGTTGAAAGTATTGAGGAAAATCTACCCAATTTCATATTACCTCATTTGATTAAAGAAGTTGTATGATTGTTCAGAATGTGTAATTGCCATTCAGCAGAGCTGAGCTGAAAGAAAGCTTTCTGACTTCACATCCATACTTGGCAATATTTAGTAGCCTCATTGGATTAGCCGAACAAAACTCAGAAAATGACACCAGCTTTATTCTGAAGACTTTCTGATGATTGCTTCATCTTAAAATTACCCAATGTGTATTTATGCTGGGGGGGGAGAGGGGCAGGGGTTTATTTTTCAGTAGTACACATTTTTCTTATCAGCATTAGGAAAAGTCCTCTATACAGCAATGTCAGATACGGCACAATATGTAACTTCATGGGCGAGATTTTCAAACTACAGGACATAAAGCATGGCACAATGTCATGTTTACTACATGGAGCAAGACATGCAGACATCCAGCAGTTGTGTGCCTCACAAACCTACAGCACCAGTTTGTATTTGGCTTCTGCATTGAGAAGGGAGACTCCAAATGTGTACCACTATGATTATTTTTTTTTTAAACTGCAGATAGCTCTCACATCCCTTCAGCATTGGTTCCAGAAATAAGGGGCCCTGTTCTACTCGGAAGCTTGTGGAACAGCTGAGGAACATTCTGTCTGGGTCAATCTTAAACCGTTTGGTTACAAAGCAGACCTCTGGATCTCTTGTTTTGGAGACTTCCATGGATTGCAGGAGACATGGTCTCTGTGCTACTAGCACATGGAGAAGTAAATGCTTGTGAGTGTCAGCCAGCTTGGCAATCGTTGAGCAGCTCCCTTCTGTGGTGGCATCTTCTGCAGCAACTTGTTAACTCCCATCTGTGTCATGAACAACCCTGACGTAACACCTGAAGAGGAGTGTTTCTGACCTCTGGGGTGCGAATGGAATGGGCTAGCACCTGTCCATTGCAGCTGGAGTCAGTTCATGGAAGTTGAGACACATACTGCCACAGGGACATGTTGGTGCCAGGCGCGCATCTCTGTGCCGGGGTGGCTGAGCAGCTCGGCAGCTACCTTCAGGGGTTTTGACACATGGTGTCATTCAGGGCTAACTTTGCTGGACTTCTGGGGCACATGAGACAGAAGTTGGAAAACAGTATGAAAATAGTGAGCAACATCCTACATGTCTGCATTCGTATAGCCAAGCTGCCCCAAACACTTGATTGCCTAAACATACCATTCTTCCTAAAAGGTCTTTTCTTCCCTACCCTGAGCGAGGAGGCTGTAGCATATCCTGGGCTGCCAGAGCCTGCAGAGGCTGCCCAGCAGGAGGGCTCTGACAAGGCACTACAAACCCTGCCCATTTCTCTACTCCTAAGGACCATCTGGGCAAGGACAAAGCAACTGTGAGCAGCTGTAGGTAGAGATGTTTGGGGACTGAGCTCAGGGAAGTATTTGATGGTTGCTGATAATAAGCACCCCATTCAACACACACAGTTATTTTTGCTTTTCCTTTATCCAGTGCATTCAATTCAGTTAAAGCCACTTAGCCTAAGTCAGGCTAGCTCAGTCCTAGAGATATAACTCAACAGAAGCAATTCCTGCATTTATAATTATTCACTGATTGCTGCATGGGCCTTTGTTGCTGAAGAAAGAAGTGAAATCTGTTGACCAAAAGACAAAAGATGGTGATGGAAACACAGTGCAGAGCTGTCCAGAGGGACTTGGAGCAAACTTCAACATCTATACTGAAAGCACACATGACAAGATAAAACAAGCATAAGCTTTTCTAGCCTTTGTGGTCTGAGTACCTTAGCCTGAGTCCAGAAGAGGAGATCGCACTGGAGAGGCATGGCGTGACTTCAATCTCCGTGCCTTTTCATGGTAACCAGGCTGCACCGTTTGCGTTTCTCATTTTCCCTCTGGTAAAAATTTCTCACTGAGGGTTTTGACAATTTTCAAATAATGTCATGGAGAGTATGACAACATGAAATGAGAGTAGAGCACAATGATGCAGTAAATAGTTACATTATTAGAAAGGCAGATGCTGGCATTGAAGCAGGGTTGTTGGCCTAAAAAAAATAGATTAGGAGGGAGAAAATAGAAAAAGATCTTTGAGGTATCAGAAGCGGTTGATAGCATAATAACATTCATATGCAAGCAAAGGTTTTCTGTGGCAAGGTGAATCAGCTCACATGCTAATATGACCAGCAAATAAACCATAGTAAGATTCTAGAATTGATATTACTACTCACCAAATACAACTCCAGGCCAGTGAATCATGTCTGGATTCATGCATTTTGGACTCCGAGCCCTGGCACTGGATCCCAGTGTGCAAGGCAAAGTCCTGCAGTGGCATCTGAGGCATCTAACATCCAGCCATCTAGAGACAATCTAAATTCAGCATAAACGCAGTGCCTTGCATTTCCTGTTGGCTTATTCTTGTCACTCTTTAGAGTCCTCAGAGGTATGCCCCAAGTGAGAGGAGAGATACTGGTGAAATTTAGGACATTTGAATGCACTGTGGTACCTAAACTGAAGTCAGCAAGGAGTGATTTGGAGCAAGGCTGCTGCAGGCTGGTCCCCCACTTAGGCAAGGGAGAGGAACGGGGTCTCCTCATCATGATGTGGAAGCCTGTCACCCATCCCTTGCGCCTATCGTCCTCTCCCCAGATGACTATAAACTGCAGTCTGAATTTAGCCCGTAAGAATAAACTTTAAGGGTATGTAAGGATTTCCTGTGTGCCTCCAGAGTCCAATGACCCATGCAACAACCTAAGAATCTGATATTCAGAGAACATGAACACCAGAAACTCCAGCATAAGCTTTGTGGGGTTTCAAGTACCACCACTTTGAAAGTCAGCCCCAGCTGCATCAACGCAGGCTCGCAAACCAACTGATGGCAGCACCTTTACCAAACTTGGTAAAGCCACAGTAACCGAGAGCTACTTGTTCTCCAGGCTAGTGCTGCAAAGCAGAGCAGCCAAAGGGCAATTCAACAAATCAGGAATGCTCTAGCTGCCAACATGTCGGCTGCCTGTGCTTAAACACAGCACAGTGTAGGTCCCCACGACGGCCTGCATTATGGCTATTTCTCCACAGGAATGCAAAACTGAGAGAAATTTGCAAAGGCTGTGTTCCTGTGCAAGGCAGGGCAGCCTCAGCCATAAGCAGAGGCATCCCGCCCAAGTACTCCCAAGATGATGTCAGTCTCCTGAAAGGTGTGGAAGCAATGACCTGGCCCTGCGCACAGCTACTCCAGCCAGTGCAGCTCAGCTAGAGCGCAAGTGGGACTCCAACTGCCTTCGCCAGTCAAGATGCTCCCCGGGAGCCTCTCAAGAAAATTATTCTAAGGCAAACAGGACACCTTCGGAATAGAAAGAAGAGAACTGTGTATCAGTAGAGACTTTGGACAGAACAAGTTCAGAGGACATCATCTGATGAAGAAGAAAATTCTGAACTAGTTGTGGAGTTTGATAAGAAGCTGATGAAGCTAACAAGAGGATTAAAGTTGATGGAACTTGACAGCCCACATTACTTTGAAGAGGAGACTTAGGTACCAAGACACTTAGACGCTTTTCAAACAAATACCTGCAACACTGGATGCTTTCATTTAGCCAGTAGTGGTGTAACCAGCTGTCAAGAGTTACAACATAAAGGACATGTATGGAAGGTATCAACAAGTAACAGGCTGGATTTATATTTCTGGTATAATTTATTGACTATAACATCCACGAATGAAATCTACAGATTTACACCCTACCGGAGAGGCTAAGAGAGGAAGAAATAATGAATGAAGAGCTATTAGATCGATTTAATGTACATGGGACAAGAATCACCTCCCACAGAAATGAGAAAAGTCTGATTTAAGTGAGGATACAAACCATGTGATGAGTGGGTCAGAGGCAGCAGCTTCTTGCATGAAACATGAAGAAAGGCCAGAGCAATCAGCTAACAACATAGGATCCTGCATGCTTTAAAAAGCATCTTTATTGTAGCTGTCTTTACCTAGATGGGGTACCTCAGAGCCCAGCAGGATTCTCCACTCCTGTAGGACCTCTCTGGTCACAGTTCAGGCAAAGTCTGTCTTAAAACTGCACAGAAGTTAAAGCAGAAAAGGCAAAGTGACAGTAATATAAAATACAGTGGAATTGTCTTTCAGTATTTCTTATAGTAATTAACATTTCTAGAATAAAGCATGAGTCATTTGTTTGCTACCGAGACCTGAAGAACACAAGCTGACAATGAATACATTTGTGGGTGTTAATTATTACTTATGATAGACGCAAAGACAAGAGCCACCAACTGTACCAAATGTAATTCTTTATTTAGTAATTTAATATTCCTCCCTGTTCATCTCAATGCATTTTTATATGTCTGACCTTCTGTAGACTTTTCATTTTGTTCTCCAGTTGAAAGAGCAAAGCTGGTTAATTTCTGGTGACATTTTGTGGCCACGTAGCTGCTGAAATATCTTTTTACACTCGGTTTTGTTTATAAATCTGAATTCAGTGGATATCTGCCTAGCAACACAAGCCTGTAAGCTGGGTGACATTGCTGAAACAAGAGCCCCCTCCCTCCTGGGGACTCCCCTGAGTGTGACCTGGCCTCAGCAGCCCAGGGAACACCAAAAAGCACCATGTGGTGGCCATGGCCACGGCAAAGGGCAGCTAGACCACACTATGCCCCCTTTGAGTATCATGTCTTCTGCTTACCTGGCATATCATTGACTTACATGGACTGTGGCATAAGCCAATCCTCTGGCTACAATGACATGGCTAGTCCTCGTGTCACAGTCAAATCAAGTTTTGCCTCGGCTGTGATATAAGGCAGGAAGCTCAACATCACAGTCTTCCAGGACATCGGAATAGCATTACAAAGTAATGTTTATGTCTTGAAACAGAGCATGGTGCTTTCTCTTAATTATTAGATACCAAAAATAGGGGAGGGTGCTCATAATCATTCTGAAATGCTCTTTAAAAAGTTAGCAAAAAAAAAAAAACTTAAAAGCTTGTAAAGGAGCCACAGGGAATCATAGCTGCCATTTAAATTATATTAAAGGGCAATAAATTGAAAACAGTAAAAAAGAAATGTGTCCTTACAGGGTGCATCGTCAGCTTATGAAATTCACTGTAGCGGGAGGTCAGTGAGAGAAAGTCTATAGTTTGTTTTTTTTCCAAAGTACTTTTTGGATCACTACCATGATGCTTCCAGTGCTGCAAGAAAAGGCTAATCAAACTTCATACTCCAAGAGATAAACTGTGTATGGGGGTCAGGAGAGCGCGTCACCCTCACAGACAGTGTATTAAGCATATTCTGCATTTTCCCTCTCAACCTTTGAAAGAGGGTAAGGATCTCTGCAGAACGGTTGTGCAACCTCCAATGGAAAATCCTGCACAAACATCTCTGGATTCCTTCCTCCCCAGGAGTTATTCTCCTCTGGCAGATTTCAAAGCTCATAAAAGCATAGTTTTAGCTCTGAAAAATGTTTTTAATCATAAGTGTTGATGAACGATGCAACGTAAAAGTGAAGCAGAGCTCTTGAGCCTCAAAGATGGTCTCAGGAGAAGCTGAAGCAGGCACAATTTATGGGCAAATAAGAGAGGTGACCTCCCACCCATACCATTGTACAACATCCCTGGTGGAAGACAAAGATGGGCTGATCTGTGCAAGAGCTCTGGAGCTCTTGAGGAGGAGTGTGAAAAGAGATACACCTTCCTGCTGTTTTTTCCCTGAGGAGTAGAAGTAAATCTCACAGAGGGCCTTATGTGGCGATTAACGCAGCCCCTTGAGCACCACTTAAATAAAAGGATGACAGTTGATCAAAGACAGTCCCCTACCACATCCTGGGCACAACCAGCCCCTCTGGTTCTTGCTGCTATTCTTGCTATTCTTGTCATGATAAAGTGAAAAATTAAAACCGTGCTGTCCCTACTCCCCCCCTCCACCACTGTCTCCTCCCTTTTCCCCTCACAGTTGCATCACTGACGTGGGTGATGACCAGTCTGTGATGTTTACAAGGAACCTGTTAGTCTTGCATCTTTTGGAGCAAATTCTGCTTCTCTGAGTTAAGCCATGGCTGTCAGCTCTCTTGCCCAGAGATTTTGGGGTACATTGTGTGTGCTCATAAAGTCAGACTGGCTCTCGGGCCCCAGATCTCACCTACGGCTGGATGAGCCAATATGGCAAAGGCTGGGGTCAGGCATTTGAGTGCGGTCTGTGTGTGGTCATCATGTCTTTTAGGAAGGAGAGTTTACGGTATGGGGGGGAGCTCTCTGCAGAACAATTTTGGGCACCAATCCCACAAATCTTCACACAGGCGTCTGCTGAGCTCGCAGCCAGGTCAGCGTGGGCTTTAAAGTTTGCAGGATCAGGGCCTTTGCTTCTTTGTCTCTTTTGCCCAAGCTGTAACTCTATTACAGCTATCAAACAGTTGAAATCGATCTGTGACATTACAGAATACTAATTTCTGATGACTACCCTTCCTTTTCCTTTTGCAGCTTTTAGATTTTTTCCTGTGTTTACAGCATAGATGTGGGAACAACTAAAATTCCTTTGTTCTCCCTTTCATCTTCGTGCTGAAAGGCTAAATAGGCCATGCTTCCCAGGCCAACCGCTCTGAGCTCAGCTTTAATGGCAGACACGAGGTGGTTGCCTCTGTGTCAGGGCTTGCTTTAAAAAACAGAAGAAAAAAAAAAAAAAAGATCTTAATTCCAGCATTGGAAATGAAGAGGAGTCGCTATTAGCTCTCATATTAATAATTTAGAAAATACATGCCCAATCACTTGTGTTCTCTTGGTTCTCTCTGAACACAGCTGCAAACTGCATTAGGTGTTAGGGTGAATGGATATATTTCAGATGAGATATTTGTACTGAATTATTAGGGTAGTCTGTATTACAAAATTACTAATAAACATTGCTTCTGGCTCAATTTAGCCTGAACTCAGTGAACCTAGCCAGTGGTGAGAAATCAAAAACTCCGAAATACCCGATGAATGAATCTAACTAATCAAGAAGCCCTGCAGGAAGTAGATGCCAGGATTAATGAGCCAGTGGTTTCACCATGCCATGCTGTTATTTCTTCACATAAATGCCCTCAGATGAGATTACCTTTGTCATGAAAAGGAGAAAAGGAAGGTTACATACTTTCAACTGACAGGTTAACTGCCATACCTCCATTACTGCAAGATACATTTTCATGTGCGGAGATTTTTATTCTGAAAAATGAAAATTTAAAGACCACAACACAAATTAAACCACATTTTCATTTCTAGGAGCAGGGTTCGTTGCTGCTAGTACAATAATATAATCCATGCTGCAATGTCATCTGATCCCTTGCCTTGCACAAACTTTCTTCCAGTGTTAGTAATTGCTCAATGCATGCAATCTCCAGCAGCAGGTAAAGGCAGATTCTGTCTTCCAGCGGGATTTGAGGAGAAGAAGAGAGGAGAGAGAGAGTGTCACAGCATTTCATCAAGAGAGCAAATGAAAGGTTCAGTGACATTATCGTTATATATATTCCTTAGACATTAGGGGTGATGTGGTGTTTAAAGGGAAGTAAACCTATGTGGATATGTGGCAGTGTGGAAATGAATCTGTATACGCAAACGTAAATCTGAGTCTATTTACATGCTGGGTGGAATTGCTCAAAGCTAAAACACACCTTAAGGGAAGCAAATAAGCCCAGCTTGTAACAGCCCCAGTGCCTGGTGTTAGCTACTTAGCCAGTAATAGGCTAATTGTTATTCAGCATAAATATTCCCCCTCGATTTATATGGAATTCACTCATTTATTTTGATCACTTTATGTGAATGAAGCAAAGCTGTTCCTGTTGTTAGGTAGAACTAGTCAGTGCTTGTTTAAATTTTATCTTTTAATATCAGCACAAGTGAGATTTTGTAATAAAATCATTCACACACAACCTGTGACATGTATGAGTGAAATCTGCAGTCCCCTTCCTGTCACCCATGTTAAACACATAAGAGCATCAGCTTAGATGCTCTGTGTTGCAAAGCTTCAGTTGGTGCTAAGGGTACATTTCAAAAATCTCCAGGACTCAGAACAAGAAGATCTATTGCCATGGAAACAAATGTTGTATCAAAGTTGGGTAGGATCAAAAAGCTTTGCTCATAACCAGGACGACAGTTGCATTAGAATATGGCGGAAATGATGGATGTTTTAGGAGCAAGAATTCAGCCAAAGGACCTTTGCAAGGCCCCTTCCATAGAGTTGCAGCGTTTGGTGTCAAGAGTTGGATCTTACAGGTTGCATCTCAATCCCCTGCCCCCAGCCAGAAAAAGCATTTTTTCTCTGCCGTTAAAAAGCACATATTTTTTTAAAGATCTTCCATAGCACACTTTACGACATTCCTACATCATAAAACTGTCTTGCTTACAGCAATATAAAGCAGCTGTAAAAATTACATGCTTGTAAACAACCTTCCATACAGTTGGAAGAAGCAGAGTGAGATTTGCACACCTCTGCATTTAAGTGAAGACCTGCTTTTTCCTCCCGGCATGCCACGTACAAGGAAGGGATCGCTGTGGGATTGGGAGGGCCAAGGGATATCCCAGCTGGGCTGCCACTCCTCTTGGCCCACGCCAAGGCACCCATGGGATAGTGGGGCTGGGGCCACACTGACCAGCCCTGCTCCGTACACAGCCTGTGCCCCCACATCTTTGAGGGCTGATCTAAACTGATCACGAATTTCAAACTCAGAATTAAGCCTGGCTGCAGAGGGGCTGCCGCTTGGCCCAAGGCTGGGCTGGGGACCGGAAGGAGGACTGGAAGGAGGGACAGGGCACAGCGCCTTCTCACCCCAGGTGTTACTCGTGATATGGATTACGGTATGGGACCTGTCTTGCCTGGCCTGGGCTGTCTCAGGATGAACATCCTGGGCTGTTTTGGCACCCAGGCCACAGGCTCCTGCAGGAGGGCACAGGGCTGCTTCCTCAGGTGACCCCCAGTGGACTCACTCCAGGCCTGGATCTCCAATAATTTATCCTCCTTTTATTTCTCTTTTAAATTAAATATGCATACGTAATATGCACTTTGGAGCAGGCAAGGACCCTTCTGCGGGTGCCTATGGAGCCGGGCACTCTCAGGTGTGTAATTAAGAGGTGTGTAATTGATGTACAAGGAGAACAGATACTTTCTTTTAATGCCGTGCATTAAAAAAAAAAGAAGAAAGGAGGGGGGAAGAATAAAAAAAGAAGAAAAAAAAAAACCCAAATGGGGCTGTACGATGCTTGCCAAGGTCCGGCGCTTTTTATTCCACTCATGTCAAAGTTTTCACGGGAGTAAACCGAGTGGGGATTCTCCCCGCAAGCAGCCGTGCACTCATTTCAGTGCTGGCAAAAACGTCTGCGGAGAAGCCCCCCTCCCTGCTCCTGCTCCCAGCCTCCATCCCAGCTTCTTGTGCCTTGCAGTTTAAAGACCAATCACACAGAAAGATTAACAAAAGTTTATTAATCATGAAGTATTAAAATCGTGATAAATGAAAGGCTTCAATGCACAATTCAAGCAAGCAAACTATCCCCAAACTTGTGACAAAGGACTTGGTGAATCCCCAAAAATTTAAAAAGCCCTTTTTTTTTTTTTTTTTTTTTGCCTGCGTTTCAAGACACCTCTCATATCTCACACGCCACATCAAAACCTATAATTCTTCATATCACATACTGAAAATTATTTTATTTATCCATTTACATTAACTTGATATAAACGTGTCCGGAAAGTTCAATTAATATGTTTTATATTAGCTCAAACATTCATTAAGAAACCCAAAACTGCAATAAATAAGCACAGACAATAAGTTAAAACATATCACGAATCGACCAGTATGTAACAAGAATGCTTTATCTACACAAAACATCCTATTTCACATCGTTTGTTCATTCCTCCAGCG
>NW_010554306.1:18760-24191 GCF_000687285.1 Phaethon lepturus | reverse complement strand
TATAAATATTATTATAAATGTTATAAAAATACATTATTATATAAATATTTTAATAATATTTATATTATTATTTTAGACTGACGACTACGAAAACGTTTTAGTCTTTCTATGTGAGAACTAATGCCTCTGCTACAGCGGTTTATAAGCCTCTGCTGTCGTGAAGGGTCATGAAAAAACCTACATTTACAGCAAAAGCAATGTTGAAGTGGGAGAAGCTCTAGAGTCCACAGCGGGCAGCCACTGCATGTAAAAAACCTGTCTTTGAGAGTTTGTCTTTATCTTAAGAGCTAACACTGGGCCAGACTTTGCAGCCCCAAGTGTGCTGAAATCATTAGGTGTTTCATATTTGTTTCCTCCCCTGCAGCTGAGATACAATTTGCATTGCGTTTCTTTGGCAGGCATACGTGGACAACAATTTTAAAAGTTCAAAACTGGTAGGAGATTTCTGAAGTGACTCAGGAACCCGAGTTCTTCTGATGTCACTTTGCTCTGTTCACATATTCCATGCTTCAAGCGCCTTACTATGCAGAAACGATCCTAACGTTGGGCTATTTTTGAAAATATTGGCTTTGCTTTCACCAAAGTCACGGGAAACCGTGGTGTGGATTCACCGAAAAGAGAAACCGAAATGTCCTCTATGGGAAAAAAGTGTTATGAAAGTAACTCCAATAAATGCAGCTGCATCTTTAAATTACCGGAATAGAGTCCATCTCAGCTAAAGCAGCAGAAATCCAAGAGAAAGTAATTTTAACTACATTAGTCCAGCATAACTGAGAGCAAATTATTTTGCTGCATTTCAGCTGATTGGTGTGTGGATCAAATTACCAAAGAGTTTAAAAGAAGAGTCATGCAGAGTGCTATTTAGTGAATCGTATTTAATCTGCATTTAATTTTTCTTAGGTAAAAGAAAAGGGAAGAGCTGGATTTGAAATGCAGTCAGAGCGACTGCGCTTTGGAAGGTACGTGCTTTTACGGGCACGAGTCTTCAGAAAGACAACAATCTGTAAAACGGGACGTAAAAAGTTTCTCCCTGACACAAGATAAGAGAGTAAACCCCAGCGAGCAACACCCCGGCCAGCGAAGCTTCCCTCTCCGCGGCGCGCTGAGGTCAGCTGCGACGCCCGGGGAATGCCCTCTGGCCCTTGGCAGCGGGCGTCTCGAGGGACAGCCCCACCTGCATCAGAAACGTAAAACCTTCGTGGAGCGACAGCGTTTCCCGCAGCTTCACCGTCTCCCAGGGTCGGGTAATGAGAACACAACAAACGTACAAACTTCCTCGTCAGAGCTGAATTCCGCAGGGACCAGAGGATTAAGCTGATCTTTTCAGCCCAGTGCCTGAGAACGTTACCTTAACAAGGCTGAGCTAAAAACTGCACTGATTTCAGGCTGTCTGGCTGCGTTAAATTATATCACCAGGAGAAAATGCCAAGGATTTAAGTGGCCTTTGGGAGAAAAATGAAGGAGCCAAATGGTGTGAGAGAGTCTGATAAAGAGAAGTTTAGAAACAAAATATTTCCATATTTTTTAAGCTGGGACTTGGAAGCTCTGCTGTTTAGCTCATTACATCAGAAGCCCGATTCGCAAGCAACTCCACCACTGGCTTTCTATTTTAATATATTACTAAAACTATATGCATCCCATGGAATGCAACAAATGATGTCCCCATCCTTCACTTCCATCTGTCTTCTGGACCTTTACCGTTTTCCCGAGGCTGCTGTTTTAATTGGCAATGGCTTTTTCAGCCCGTGTTATTTTAACATTCCTACTGAGAATGCCCAGAGGTGGCAGGATCCTACGCTAAGGCGAAGCTTTTGCGTTTCTACCCCGTTCGTTTGGTTCTTTCCAGAAGTACTCTTTACAAAAACAAACCCTGGGCTGTTTACATCATTACTTCTTTTTCCAGGAGGAGATGACCACGGTGGGTCCCAGACAGAACACATTACACGTCCCGGGTTGCGACGTAGCCGTTTCCATCACAGATGGTAAGCATGTAAGCAAGCGACACAGCATCGACCCTGAGAGCGCTGGCAAAGCGAGAGACGCTTTCTTAATAGCGAGCAACGAGGGCTCGCTAATCCTCATCTCAGCTGACAGTTCTTTGGCCTGGCTAGACATTGACATCATTTTTTCCCACAGTTATCAACCGTACAATAGCAGCGAGGCAGTGACATAGGTGCTGTTCTCCTGGCCTGCTCTTCCAGCCGGCAGCGAAGGCCACGCTGCCCGTTGCTGTTCGCAGTCCTTGCAACACTCAAGCAAACCATCCCAGTGCTGACACCACCGCTCTGCGGTGCCTGTGAGTCTTCCCAGCGCTGAGAAAACACCAGCTTCTGCGGCACATCCGTTACCTTTCCAGCAGGCTGGAGCACAACTAGGCTCACTACGCAACGCTGCAGCACTCGGGTCTTGCGTTACCGTTCGCGTTTAGCTCAAGTAACACAAGACCAAACCACTCGCTTCCAGGAACTGGCTGTTGAACAAGGCACCGAATCCAGGAGCCCTCTGGGCCAAACCCACGTACCGAAATTACCGTCAGGAAGCACCCTATGCTACGGGAGAATTAATTGCCGTGTTAAGGGTGAAATCAAGCTAGCCCGGGATACCTCTTTTTACCAGGCTTTGCTAAAAACAAGTAAACGTGACAAATCCAGCTCACCTGTAGCAGGAAGACAACAAAGGTAGTGCCACTGCCCGGATGGGTGGTACGCAAACTTACTGCTAGCCTCACCGTAAAGCTTAAAATAATTTTCCTTTAGAAACGGGTTTTAGAAAAAGCTCTGAAACAACAAAAGACTCAAGTCTTCCCTTTCAATCTTCTGGATTCATTCCTTCTGGCAGTTTGGGTAACTTCATCCAGTCTGCTTTACATAGGCCTTCCTTGATAACCATCCATTTCAAGTGAAATGAGAAAACCCTGTTATCTCCTAAGAAAGACAAGTCTGCAAGAAATGTATCTGGCAGAGATCTGGGTAATAACACGCTACCATGTATTTGCACGCTACTTGTTACTCCAGACCTAAAAAACGTTTCAAAAGGCTGGGTCCACAACTGCCGTTCCTAGGAACCAGCAAACTCTCAGAAAAGAAATTAGAAAGAAAAGGGGGGTGGGGAGGAAGAAAGGTGAAGTGGCTCACAAAGGGCCATCAAGTAAGTCAGTGGGAGAGCTGCATTTCCAGACTCCCAGGGCTCCTGACTCATTCCCAAGCCATGAGAGCCTGGGCTCCGAGGCATCTGAACTCTGCATTCTTATCGAATCAAACCTCTGGAATTTCCCCAGCAAAAGTGCCATCTTAGTGTTGGCTCGTGGGAGAGTCCTTAAATAGGTCAAGTTTCTTCTTTATCAAAATAAGGATGTGCTCTTTATACATATTGATTATTCAATTACTCAGCCCTTTCGATTCAGAAAATTCAACGTGCTGTGACAAAGGAGAGAGAAGTACAACTGACTGCAGCAGACTTTCACTGCTCTTTCTAAACGCCCTACACCCCGACCTGCCTCAGGTTGTGATGTCAGCTAGAAAATTCGCTCGTTAGAGGAAACGCTTAAGGCAGGGTATGTTAATACCTGTATATGGGGTCCATGAAAAAGGGCGATGGCTTAGCATAATGCAGGGACGGCTGCTGAGGCAGTTGAGACTGCGAAATCTTGGGTAAGACTTCACTTGCCATTAGCTTCCTTTCCCCATAAATGTGGTTTTTCCGCGGCTCTCTCCCTCCGTTCTGACTGGCTCGGATGCGGTTGCCAATGCTCAGATCCAGTGGCTGTTCTTCCCCCGAGGATGGGGCTGGCAGGACCTTAGGTGGCGGCAAGATTGGCTTAATCTCTTTTGGCTTTGTGGTGAGATCGAAGGGCGACTCTGAGCTGGTGCTGCCTACTTTGTGGAGGTCCCTGGGTGACTTTGGTTCTGCCTTGACCAGCAAGTTGTGATTGAGGGTCCGCTCCGTAAAAGGATAGAGTGAATGGGGGAAATTGGGGAGGAACTGAAAAGGGAACATGGAATGATACGGGAGCGAACCCATCTTTTTTTCCTGCATACCCATAAAGCCAGGCCCAAAATACTTCTCTGCAATGGAGGCGATAGCTTTAATAGAGTCATTAGCTGCTCCCGCGGTAGGCAGCAGGTGCTCTTCGGGGGGAGGAAAGAAGGAATGCTGAGAATAGAAGAGAGGGATCTCACTCGTGTTGTTGGTGGAACTGGCAGACACAGAGCTGCTGACAAAATCCGGCTTGCTCTCAATTTGTTTGCTCTTATCTTTTGTTTTGTCCCTGTCACTCTCGGCATCACTGTCCAGGTCAGAACCGGTGCCAGTGGTGGTGTCCAGATCTGTGCCTGTGGTTGTATTGACATCCTCAAAGTCGCTGCCATCAGACATGTCACTGTTCCTGGCTTTTAGCTTTTCCAGGTAGGAGCTTTCCAGGCTGCTTTCGCATTTCTCCTCTCCTGAAGTGGCCTGGTTGCTGTTGCTGACTGCAGAGATCAGAGGAAGCGCTGGGTTCCCGAGGGGGCTCGGAAGCTTTGCGTCTTGAGCGTGGTTGAGGGGACTTTTGAGCAGTTGCGTGGGTGGTAACAGAGGGGGCCTGGGGTATAGAGACGGTGGGAAAATCCCTGGGAATCCCGGAGTGAGGGCAGGAAATGCTGGGGGGGCAGGTGAGAACGGAAGACCCCCTGGGTGCGGGCGGGATGGAAAATAATCATTAAACCCCAGGCTGGCGTGATTGAGGTTGGGAGAGGGCTTGGATTTGTCCATCATGGAAGTGGGCGTTAGGGGTAGGCCAGGGGCAAAAATCCCCCCCGGGTTGTAATGGTTCTTGCCCTCGCAGAAGCGCCGGTGTTTGTTGAGCGAGGAGGTAGTGCTGAACATCTGGCCGCAGTCCTTGCATTTGATCTGGGTGCGACAGTCCGCGTGCATCCGCTTGTGACGGCAGAGGTTGGAGAACTGCGTGTAGGATTTGTGACAGACCTCACCTAAAGCATCAACAGAAAGCAACAACAAAAGCAATATGAAATTAACGGGAAAGGGCAGGGAATTCCTCAGGAGCTCCCCCACCCCTTCCACCCTGCCCCCGAAATCCCGGCTCCCGAAAGGCAGAGGAAAAAAGGTAAAAAGCTGGCTGGAGCTACACGCTGGGCCGCACCTCTAGAAACCCGGCCCCACAGCCCTCCTGCGAAGGCTTCCCTGCGTACCTTTGGGCACACCTTCAGCTTCCTTCTGCGTCAGCTCCCCCTCAACACAACCAGGCTCATGAGTCCATCTGGTCTCTTCAGGATGCAAGCATGTGGGGAAAGCCATCCCCCTCTTTAAATGCTTATAGAGGACCCAGCCTCATCGGGCTGTGGTCTTGGCTACGTTTAGAAAGGGAAGAGGCAGCCCTGGGAGCCCTGGCCGCCGGCGCTGGGGGAGACGCGCGGGGGAGGGGGGTGGAAGACCC
>NW_010554306.1:14475-18727 GCF_000687285.1 Phaethon lepturus | reverse complement strand
AGCCGTCGGCCAGCTGGCACGGGCCAGACCCACAGAGGCTGTCACCGAGAAATAACACCAACACCTTTCCCCTTCAATGAACTGCTCTCTTAGGGAATCTCTCAACAAGCGACCCTACAAAAATCTGAGGGGATGCGCTGCTCCTACTCAAGCTCATCTTCGGGATTTTCACGGAAGAGAATCACGCCATTTTAACGATGGTATCTAACTATATGAGCTAGTCTGCTTTCCCTGTAGCCCTGGCACGGCAGGAAGCACTGAGGGCTGAAGGGAGAAGAACTTTGCCTCGTTTAATCAAACCTACCCTTTCTTTAATGCCGTTAATGGTAAGTAACCACTCCATGGGGATGTTCTATAAATACGTTGCCAGCCAGGCCTCAGTTCGGCTAGAAGGGAGGGTGAGACCTTGTATTCGTTAAATTAGCAAGATGCCCTAGCGATGCTAAATTAAGGCTACATCAGTGTTTTCTTTAACGACCTGTAAATACTAAGCTTTCAAAATGCAAATTTTATGACCTCTCTCACCTACAGACTTTGCTGCTGTGGAAGGAACGGGGCAAAGTAAGAAAAAAATCCCACCCAAACTTTTCTGTGTATCAAAACACTGTTAACTTTTTATTATCTGATGCCTCTTTCAACATAGGAATAAATCCTGCTTCTTAGTGTTTCACCGGAGACCTGCTGTTATCACCACCTTGTAAACATGGAAACTGAGACAAAGAGAGGGAACGGGTATTGTTCAGAGTTGGGCAGGCACGGACCTGAATCCAAATCCTCCCGACACTCAGTCCTCCAATTCAGTGACGAAGTGGTCCTTCCTCCATCCCTTCATCCCTCCCAACTTCTACTGAGAGGTACATGCAGGTGTGGCTTTCCCTATATTGCTTTCTAAACCGTTAGGATTTACATCGGTGCTTGAATATCAAATGTCTGTCAGGAGAATATTCCACCGGCAGCTCTGAAAATGTAGGGGGAAGCCCTTTCTATTGACGTTAAAAGCAAAGATTATTAAAATTTAACAAGTTTGACATTTCGGTTCAAACATGCATCCCAAAATTCAGTGGACTGTCCCTGGCGGGTCTGCTGCATCTGATTTCTGATTGCACTAGAAATGTAATATGAACAGAAAATTTCAGCCCTGCTGCTCTGGACCCAGATACAGCGAGGAGCTGCAAAGGAAGCGCAAGCAGGAGGAGAACTAGAAAGGCATCACAAGAGCTTCAGGGTTTGAGTAACAGCTTTTTCAAATGACTATGCTAAAGCCGACCCTAGTTTTTTTGGCAAGCACTCCTTAAAAACTTGTGTCAGTTCTTCTGAACAACTATTACCATATACATCTACATTTATGGCTGTTGCATGTATTATTTTAGCTACCTTGGACTTTCAAAGAAAGGGTTCATTTAGCTTTTTACTTCATTTTAAAATGTTTTCTTAAAGAATGTCTAAACGGAGTTCTTAAAGGAAACACTGCTCGATTTCTTTTCTGTACAGCTAATATTGAACACCACAATCTCGGTTTCTATAGAAATTTAAGCAGAGGAAGGTGTCAGCATCCACCTAACACCCAAGTCATCCCACAGACTCGCCCCGTCCCTGCGGGCTGCTCTGTGCTTCGCTGTCGCAAGAGATGTGCGGACAGTCGCAGAGGGCTGCGAGCGCCGCACCCCTGCGCTGCCAAGCTGAAGTCGGGACAGCCGGTTCACTGCTGCCTGTTATTACTTTATTTTTAAGATGCTACTTTAACTGCTTGACCCTTGGTTCTAGAACAGGTGAGTATTCTCCTTGGCCTGCGTTTCTACGCAAAGCCAGCAACTTTAGGGTTGTGAGAGTGACTGTGTGTGTCCAAATGAACAGGCAGGTGCAAACGCTTCCACGTGTAAAGGATACCACGAGGAAACTCCCTCTCAATTACTAATATCTGAAGATATGTCACATTTGGAGGGATTTCTTTAAAAGATGTTTGTATGTTTTTCTTTCCAGACCAAAATTACGCCTTTCTAATTTTAACCATCTCCCTTGCCCTGGGCCAAGGGATGCTACATTGTGGTTTAGAAGATAGACACAAGTTTATAAAAAATGGCTAATCTGCTTAAGCAGATTCTATCACAACCGGATGCACTTTCCGTCGGTTTTCACCGGCTCAACACTGCGTTTGTGCCGCTGGCGTTATTTTTACTGTGTGCCTTCTCAATATTGCAAAAAGGAAGTTATATTGTTGCCATACGGCTAAACTTCATGAGAAGGCTAAGGATAACCAAAGCAAACTCTTCCAAGGGAATCAGGCTCCTTTCTTCCGTTTTCCACCCCAGGAAGAGTTGCTAGATTTATATACGATGCTGCACAAAATTCCCTAAAGGAAAGTGCTATAGGTACGACAGCTCACATCATCATCATCCTAAAATATGGAAAACTGGAAATTTTTTGTTTAGGTCTCCAGTTAAACAATGATTCAGTAACTTTGTGTGTAATGTCCTCTCTTGCTGCTCTGTGTTCTGCGGTTAGAAAATTACTGTTTTGCAGGGTTTTTTTAGCACCAGCTATGATATTGTAAAAAGCAAACAAACACGTGCTCCCCCTTAATACCCCCTTCTTCCACTGAACAGGAAAGAAAAACTTTCCAGCGAATCCTGCCTCATGTCTCCCCTAAAGTTGCTAATGGATTCCATATTCACGTATGTGACTCCACCTGGCACATCTGAACTAGGGCAGAATCAGTCTCAAGCCGTTTCACACACTGATTTAGACTGACAACTCCCTAATTCTTATGAGGTGAGAGTGAGGAGATTATGAGGAGAAATCATTCATCTCACTGCAGCTATACTATGAGATTCAAATTATCTCTTTCATGTGCCCGTCATCAAATGAAAGATTGCATCAAAATGAGCAGTAAGAGTATTTTTTCTTCCTCCACTGACACCCATCTGATTATCTCAGAACACATTAATGAAACGAGTCTCCCAGGATACTCTTGCATACTGTTCCCATTATACCAACAGGGAAAAAAAGGCAGAAGTGGGTTCAGTGGCTTCCCTACCGTAACATCAAAGCCTGGAATCAAACACAGATCCCGCTCTGTGCTTGAACTACGCTTTCTGAAGAGTGTCAGGAAGTAGTCCCTAAAGTTTCTATAGCTTTGTTGTGACACAATCCACTTTTCTGCACAGTTATCAAAATCCAATAGGTGCTGTGTCAATTAAAAAAATATACAACCCTGAGAATGACAAGTAATGAGATGAATGGCTCTCAAGGGAAAATGCCCTTTTGGAAATATTCCACTAAAGAGAGCACTAAGGACACAGTTAATCTGCTATTTATTTGGCTTCCAAGCATTATCTAGATGAAACATGCAATAAATAAAGAAGGAAAGAACTCTTTTTGAAAAACACCTTCTTCTCATCTCTGTGACTATTCCAAATTCTTTACAACGGCTACGGAGTTTGAGGCACCCCTGAAAAACATTTCGATCAGGCCGTGTCAGCTATTTATTTATGTCACCAACATGAACGTTCAAAAATTATTAAGGAAAAAAAGACGAGAGAAAGAAAAGATATGAGAAAATGGCATCGCTAGGACTGCTGAGAGACTCAGCTTTTAACTTGTCAAGAAAGTCAAAAACTGCCACGAATGTTTACTGAAAAAACAGGGAGCACGCAAAAAAAAAAAAAAAAAAAGAACCGCTGCGGAATTTCATCTTGTGCTCTGACCTATAAAATTACGGCGGCTGCTCGCAGAGGGACAGCTAGTACTGGGGGGCCCCGCAGGATACGTGCAATTATAGCAAAAGCCAGAGCTCTGTGATGGCCGTGACAACTTACATATGAAAGGTTTGACAGTGCTGTGAATGTGCTTGTGTTGTTTGAGGCCAGACGAGGTGGCAAAGGTTTTGCCGCAGTCCGGGCAGGCATGGGCCCGCGCACCAACGTGCTGGGAACGGATGTGCCGCTGGAGGTTGCTGGGGTCGGTAAACACCTGAAAGAGAAAACGCCTTGAGGGAGGGGAAACAACGCAGCAGCGCGAAGAGCGTGTACGTGAAATGCTTGACTATTTTTTCTGGGTTTTGTCAGCACCGCTCCTGGCGCCAGGAGTGCAGGATATTCACCTCCCGCCACAAACAGATAACGAACCGAGCAGGGCTGAGCCGTGTCCTGCCAGGCCGCTGGCACGCTCTCCGACGCGTGCCGCACTCACAGGTTAACAGCCGTTTGCTTACCCACATCTGCCCTGCACAACGCTCACCGGTCACCCCGGGAAA
>NW_010554306.1:13958-14198 GCF_000687285.1 Phaethon lepturus | reverse complement strand
GTGCCGCACTCACAGTTTAACAGCCGTTTGCTTACCCACATCTGCCCTGCACAACGCTCACCGGTCACCCCGGGAAAAGGCCAAAGGTGAGCTGCTCGGGGCAAGGCTGGGCTCCACATCCAAGCTGATGTGCCAGGGCCAGCTGAGCACACCGCTCTCCTTGCGTTACCACGCTCCACGCCACGGCCGGGCCACCGAACCGCACTGGCACGGGTCGCCCGTCCTCTGGACCCCTTGCCC
>NW_010554306.1:13580-13801 GCF_000687285.1 Phaethon lepturus | reverse complement strand
CAAACCTGCCACAGTTACCGTGGCCTGCACCGTACCTTAACACAGTTTTCACATTCAAACCGTTTCCCACTGTCGTGAGACATTTGGTGACGAATCAGGTTGGATTTCCAGTTGAAAGCCTTGGGACACTGGTCGCACTTGTACTCCCTCTCCTCGGTGTGGATTACCATGTGCTGCTCCAGGCTGGGAAAGAGAGACAGGCTGAGCCCGGATGGCAGGGG
>NW_010554306.1:0-13569 GCF_000687285.1 Phaethon lepturus | reverse complement strand
GGCCGCGAACCGAGCCCGGCTCCGAGCGCCCGCCTGAACCGGGCACCTACTGTCAAGGCATACAGCATTACAGAACTCCTGCCCCATGTCAGGGGGGTTTGAAACCGAGAGGGGTGGTTAGAGATGGCGAGAGGGAAACAGGCTGCGAGCCCGCGGGGTCCGGGGGGTTTCCAGAACTAACTGCTGCCACAAAGCGCTACTGCGAAAGCCTTTGTGAGAAGGAGGCGTGCAGCACATGGACCGTGAGAGGTGCAGCGACACGCAAATACCATTTCTTTTTTTGGCATTTATTTCACAGATGCCCTATTCTGCCTCAAAATGTCGCTGCGTTTTATGCTATTTCTTATTAAATACCTTAGTCCATTTACAACTGGGAAAAGGAAGGTAAAACCAGACCTGACCCTGCAGGTTCCTGAAGGGGAAAATGAGCGCTTTGTGACCAAGACTTCTATGGCATCCCCGCAGGGAAAGACAAGATATTAGCTGTTGCTGCTGAGACTATCACGTTGCCGTTTTCGTGGGCACAAAGCCCACAGCTTCCCAGAACACAGCAACTTAACTTTGGAAAGAAACATGATAAGGTGCAAACACATTTCACTTCTCAATGTCAGACATCTTTTATTACTTAACTCGGCAATTTCAACTCGTGCCAACTGGCAGCCTCTCCCAAACCAGGAGGATGATGGCAAAGCGAAGTGGCGGCTGGAACAGGGCCACGGCAGGGATGGCTTTTCAGAGAAACGCACAGGGTGCTCCGCTCCCCCTCTGCCAAAGCACTGTCCCTGCGCATCAGCACGCAGCGCTCTGCTGGGCCACCGAACCAGCTGCGACAGTCAAGGGAAGCCACTGTCGGGGGCGCGGGGCAGGTACGGCGCCTGGGAAACCATTCTCTTGAAGATCAAGTGCTGTAAAACATACTAAGCAGGCTGGAAATCCTGCACCTCTCAGGCCAGCCCTGAGAAACAAAGGAAGAAAATTTGAGTCCTTTGCTGCCTTCAGCGCGGTTCACTGGGAGTTACAAATACTCCTCCTTACTGTGAATTCTGATGAAGGACAAACTGCTGTGAAATCTGCTACTGCCTGAAATCCCCTACAGATCGATAGGAAACCATTCCTATGGAACTTTAAAGCATGGCTATATTTTTTATAGGAACATTAAAACTAAACACTACTGGAAAATCCTGCCAGTCTTCATTAAATGCTACAGGACAGCTTCGCAGCAGGTAACATCCTGGCATTTCCACAGAGCCTGAGGGACTTGGAAACCTAGGAATTGACTCAGCCTTGACATCGTCCTCAGGAGCATCCTGTTCTCACTGTCTCCAGGTGCCCACGGGGACCTGCATCCCCCATGGGACTGTACGCCGTCAGGGACCCTGGCACCAGCAGCAGAACAGACCTGACGCTGGCTGGGGTGGCCCTTCGAAATTCCCGGGCTAAAGACTACTTGCACTGACGGTTGACCTGCACTGAAATCTTTGTGCCCTGAGGGCATTTGCTGGCACACGAACAAGGGCAACCGTGTAGAAGGTGGCTTCATCACCAGTGGGCTTGGTGGGACTGCAACCTGCCTGGCGACTCTACCTACGAATCTAAGCAGCCACCAGCCTGCTACTCCCTCGAAGAACCTCCTCTTCAAGTCAGATAGTTAATATTCATGAACATGCCCCTTATAAACTGCCAATCCACTAATTTTGAAGAAGCAATATTCATTTTGCTAAAGAAATGGTGTTCTTAACACTACAAATTTTTTTACACGTACAAAGAAATATATACCTTTCATATACATATACAAAAATACGCTCCTGTTAACTGTGATTTATGAGTTTATTTAGAGCAAATATGGACAAACTAATATGCTGTTTAGAGGCAAGTACCTACTGGGATTAGCAAAACATTTATTTATTTAGGCAGCTGCTAAATGCTCAATTTCAGTTCCCCAGTGGCACTCTTGATTTGATCTGTATTAACTTCTGAAAAATTATAAGACCATCTAGGTACGCTGACTGGATATATTCTGTGTTTTAGTGGCTTTCTCAGCACATAAAATGCAGCAGATTGATGGGGGAGGAATAGATGTGGACATTCTCTCCCAGCTCCACTAAATCCGTCAGCATGTAGTACACTGAATGGTGATGTCGCTGACTCTATCTTTCCCCTGTCAAAAAAACCCCTTAATTTTACTTGCTTAAAACCCCCCCAACCCAAATCTTTGGAATCAGTGGTCTAAAAGGCAATGCAGCCACTGAGTCCAGGAGCCCCCATCACAGCTCCAAACATTTTTCGAGCACTTAGGCCTGTGGCTAGTGACTTGGAGTATCTCCACCTGAGTTCAGTCAGAAATACGTTGAAAAGGCACCTAGGGGCTCTCAAAAATTGGAAATTCACGCGAGCACACGCATGGACTTTTGCCTCAAGCTTGAGATGTTTGTATTGAGCACACTGGTGACGGGTAAATGTGCTGCCACATTTCCTGCTTAATCACAAGGTCTGTAAAGTAACGGTTAGGAGTGATGATGCTGAAGCATCAAAGCAGGAGGAAGTCCTGAAAATAAAGCAGGACAGGGCTCGTAAAATCGGTGTTCTGTCCTTGGCCCTTCCAAAGGTTTTCGATCTGACTTTGAGCAAGTCATTTGTTCGTCCCTTTTACATACCCACACTTAAAAGCGGCGCTTGCACCGGGAGCCCTCTGCTCTGCTTCCAGCACTGCTCGCAGTGGTGATGTGCCCCGAGGTGAGTCAAGTCCAACGCTGACTCAAGGTCTGTCTTACCCACGTCTCCCAAGAAATCAAGGGCAACTGGGACCTCAACTCAGCCACATCATTTGAATACCTAGAAGTAGCTTCACCAGACGACTCTGAACATCCAACCCACAGGGATAAGTAATCACTAAAGGGAAAAAGGGACTTAAAATCTTTCTGCTCTCTTAACCCCTGCAAAATGTACACAGCGTGCCAGGAAATGCACAAACGGTACCACCAGGAGACGACATACACATTTCAAAAGGGTATTTCCTAAATCAACATAAGAAGCACAGAGTGCTGGAAGCTGAAGAGCAGAAGGTTTCTAACACAGCTAGAGAGATAAAAGAACTGGAATTTCTACTAAAAATTGTCATACTTAAAACATTTAAAGGGAGTTCTCCCTTTCTTGTCAGGTAGAAAAATTAAGAGAATTGCAGCCTCCCAGCCGCCTCCTCTAATCAAAAGTAGCCAAGGTAGAAACATCAGGTGAGGAATAAAGACATCACACTGTGCTAACAGAAGCGCTGTACAGATATCACCGGCAGACGGTACGGATTACCAACTTTTAAAACGCTCACAACACAGCCAAGAGCCAAGCTCGTTCCCATACAGATAAACTAGAGGATCGTTCTTTACGTTTCACCTTTCTCTACATTTTCTAAAGTAAGGTTTTTTTCTTCGCTTACTCACCTAGATCAAAGACCTGAAAGTAACAACATAAATAAGTTCAAAATTACTAATGATGGTGAACAGTATCTTTTTAAATTTTTAACTGAAATGAAACGGGCTTTATATTGGCTTCAAGCTCACGGTTTTGCTCCACCTATATACTACATGACAGAGCATTGCCAGTTCTCATAATTTTATAACAAGTCTTACAGTTCCTGGTGTTTGTTCACCTGACAAGTCAACTGAAATAAGTAGGTGAGAACTTCAGACTCTGGTAAACAGATAAAAGTCTAGTCCTCATACTGTGGAGAAAACCTTGAAAGTAACAGCCCAGGAGTTAAAGGCTCAGGATGCAAATAAACACAACCCTAAAATGATTTTTAAGAAACCCTCAACTTCTTAAAATCGGCTCCTAATATTTAACCATCTGACTCCCTCACTGCAAATGAATCAGAAATCGCAAAGATCTCTGCTTTAAAGCTGCATTTGATTACCACCACATTATGCCTGAAAGATAGAAATCTTCAGTTAAAACTTATTGGCACAGAGAATTTTTTCTTGTAAAAAAATGTTTCATTCTTGTTTAGAGTTTTCTCTTAACAAGAATTGAATAATTATTGCAAATAAAAACATAAGATGGAGAATATTCTATCTTCTTTTTTTCCTTTTCACATTTCTATTACAAAAATTCTTGGTGAACATGACATTTTCCTGAACGTTTTCTTTTTAAAAGAAATTAAACCCCAAAATTTGGTTGGAATACAATTTTTTTAATTGCTTCTGCAACATCAACTAGGAGCTTGTGACCATGTTAAGAGTTCTTAGTATAACAACGCCTCTTTAAACCCACTGATCTCAACTGACCAAGAACTACATATATAAGAAAGGTCTTCATGCACATATTGGCAGAACTTAAGACCACCGTTTCCCCTCAGAACCAGACCACATGGAAGCAGCTGCTGCAAAGATACTACCCAGGTCTATCAACCCCTCTGTCACAGCCCTGAGAAAGTCACAGGGAATTCAGAAAACAACCGTTTGAACTTTACATTGCCAATAATCTGTGGGCGCTTCTACCAATGGGTAAGGAAAAGCACCACAGGCTGTGAAATCAAGGTGAAATAAAATGCTGTCCGATAGCTAATGACACTGAAGGATCCTAAAAACGACTTTCCTGAGCCCTAAGGAGAAAGGAAAGGTATGCTCCCGTAGCCGGCCTGAGCCACCCAGCTCCCACCTTGGTCCCACGCTCCCTGTCACCAGACAGGACTGTGCAGGAGTAACGGCTTGGGGCAGGCCAGGGGAGCATCCGGCAATTTTCCGGTACCTGTATTTATTGGGGAACATCCTCTCACAGTCTTTGCACTCATAGACCTGTCCATCTCCAAGACCTTCTTGCTTGATCTCGTCATTCAGGGTCTCGTACAGGGAGCTGACAGCGTTGCAGGCGTACTTCTTGTGTCGCCGCAGGTCGAGCTTGGACTGAAAAAGTTCATCGCAGTCCTCGCAGCGAAACGTGTGCTCTTCTACAACAGACAGAGAAGACAACTTTGACTTGTGGATCAGGACGTTCAAACAATTCTGATTATTTTACCCAACACTGGGCTTGCAAAGCAAATGTAATATTCTGTGAGGATCTAGTAAACGAACGAACGAACGAAGGGAACTTTAAAAGTGACAAGAGAGAGAAACCAAGGTAGGCTGTGCCAGCAGACTGCTTTCACTTTAAGCTTTAAAAAAAAAAATTTTTTTAAAAAATCACACAACCAAGAGAGATCTTGTTTTCTTTGTCCCAGCCTCTGCTGAGACATAGAGACCTACAGGAATTAGCAGATACACAAAATACTGGGGCTGCTTCTGGAGTATTATGTTTGTTTGCAATGACGTTTTTTGACACTATGAATGAGCTCGTCCTCAAAAGGGGCTGCCAGGGAGAAAAGGAACAAACCCTACTTGTAAAGACAGACCCTGGGAAAAGCAAATTGCCACAGCACAAACCTGGAGAAGTTCCTTTCTAAGAAAACGTCTTTCTAATGTTACCCTCTTAACTCGTCCCTCACAACTGCAGAAGCACAGTGCGCCATCAAATCCGAGGAGTTCAAAATCAGAGTACTACAGAATAAAGAAAAGGGAGCCAAATTCTTTGTTGTTGTGCTGGGTTTTTTCTTCATTTTTTGTTTAAAAAAAAAAAGATCTAATGCACATAATAAATGATTGTAGTCAAGGTCAAACAAATTAAAAAGAGGGCAGCTATTATTAAGTTTACAAGGCAGCATCCTGACCATGGTGCCAAGCCAAACAATCAGCTCAGAGCTGTAAATTTTCCAGGAGAACGACCTCTGTGAGGGAGTCAGGATCGCTCTGGGTTTCTCCACCCAGCAGCCAGCTTGAAACAGAAGCTTTCCAGCCACCGCTTAGTCACTGGTGCCGCATTTCCCTGTCCTCCTCTACCCTCTTCCTCTGCACGCCGGGGCTCTGTTTCGTATTAAGTTTTAGTCTCTTTTTCTGATAGCTTGACTTTCAAGAGGAAAGCTTGTGGTAAAATGCGTTAGCTCAGAGGGAAGAGTGGAACTGTTCTAAGAGATGCAGCCAAAAGCCAATGTCGTGATGGAGCCGATCCATCCCCGAGCGCTGCTGCTCTGTGGGGAAGGGGACGACGGGGTAAGGTGCGGGCGGCACTCGCGTCTTTGTGGCTGCTTCTCTGCCTGAAGCCCTCTTCAACATCTGCAACCTTTCAGCAAACCCTTGGTTTGAAGCAGCCCATGCACTTGTCCACCCTAAGCTTTGCACTTAGGGTGCGCTTTAAGGATTGAAATAGTGTTTTAAATAAATCGGGGTTAATTTTGTTAAAAGTGCGACGTGAGTAGAAACACAGGCAGCGTCGCACCCAGAGACCATTGACTGCTTCCCTGCCTGCACTCGGGCAATAATCTCCTTTCTCCACTTCTCTCAATACAGCCTATTTAAACTCAGGCTGTGGTTTTCGACCTGTGCCCCTGCACGCCGGGGAGCCTGCGACTTGCTTCTGTGGTGACTAAGACAAAATCCCATAAGCTGCTGCAGCAATCTATGTAGGAGGATGAAACCCAAAGTGGTCCACACCTACACGGAAAATATCAACACGCCCACGAACTGGAAAAAGTCAAACACAGCTAAACAAGAAAATCACTGAGACACAATCAGCGAAGCCTTGCTGTTTATCCAAGCAGCGTCTCCGATGGTACCATACCCTGTTTACACAAGGAATTAATGCAATACGGAGATGCTACAGGATTTCCTGAACTGCAGGAGAGAGGGATGGAAAGAGAAACAAAATCCAGCAGGTCAGCATTTTCCTTTCAGGGGGAAAGGGATTTTGACTGAAAAAGGAGACCTATGGGAAGAAAATACCCCTATTTTTGCCATTTCAACTAGTTTTGACAGATCGTATACTCCGAAATTGCCATCAGCAGCCTCACAATGAAGTGGATCAGGCCCTGCTCTACTCCTTAGAGAAATTCTGTTTACCAGCATGTCGTAGAAAAGCACCAATAAGTGTCTCGTGTCCCTGAGGAGGGAAACCTGGAGATCAGGATGTAAAAAACTACCTAGCACTATCAAGAGACTGTGTATAACCAATATATGAAAATAATCCAAACGTTTTTTTTTTTTTGAGGGGGGGAAGAATGGTAGTATCATGATGTGTCTCGTTATTGCATTTTACTTGGAACAACAGCATGAAGCATACAATGTTACCTAGCAAAATTTAAGATTTAATCTACACGTGTTTATGGACCGAAAACATTCTTTGTGTGAAAGCAGCAAGGCGGGGGGGGAGAGGCAAGGGCTGTGATTAGGTCTGTTTAGGTACCTTTTCACTCTCTACACGTCCATAACTCGGGTGAGAAGAGACAAGCCTGACAGCATCAAGTGTCCTGAACGCACACACTGCATCGGCTGAGGCAATAATCTCATCATGCCATCTCTTCTCCTTATTAATGAATTCGCGTTAGCTCTGAAACAAGCGTTGACCTGCTACAACGTTCAGCTTTCATAGTCTCAGACGTCAAGTTGTACTCAAAAGTGTCACTGGCACTAATAAACATGACCTCACTTTTGTTCTGTTTTTGACTCCTGGAGACGTGCGTGGGATAGAAGTTCATTTGACTCATGCAGCCCACTGAACTGTGCAGTAACAGGATAAACCCCTCGCTAACTCCAGACAACGTGGAACTGCTCTGGCAAGGTGTTCGTCTACCTCAGAATTCACCCTGCAAATCCAATGTTTCCCCTCTTCCCTCTTTTGTAAATACAGTGATGGCTCAACATGCGGCGGCTTTTTTGTAGAAGCGACTGAAAGCCCTCCGGACTGGGAACTCCCCAGTACCTTCACCTCTTAAGAAGCTCCTACGAAATTTCCAGCATCTCTCAAGCTCAAACTAGAAATCTCCCAGACCTGAAAACTTGGAATGGAGGAAACAGGTTTTTTCTTTTTCTGACTTCAGAGAAAATGCATCAAACCACCTTCTGCAAATCCATATGAAACTCCTCCTACTTCAGTTTGAGATTTACATGATTAATTGTATCTTATTTCACCCAAACTATCCTCTATGAACCAGAAATCCACTTTGAGTTTGGAAAACTAGCCATGGAAAATGATTTACTACATACCTGGCTAAAGATGGACAACTCGCAAGCACCCCCTCCCACAGTATACAACCTGATATAGCACTCTCTGTTGTTATCAATGGGAATAACGTATTTTTGTCCTTTCTATGAGATTACAGAGTAGCTAGACAGACAGACAGACAGATGAAATCCATTAATAGCCTCAGTAATAGCTGTTAGAAAAGCAATTTGGCTTCTAATTCTCCTTGTCCTTTGTCAGCAGAATCACAGATCTCACACAAATCACACACAATATAACCTGATCCTCAGTCGGTAGAAGCTGGTGTAGCTACCTTTACACAAGCTGAGGAGCTGCCCCCTATTTTATTAAGAAATGTAAGAAACAAGACAGCTCAGCTGAGGCATGTGCCTTTTTTACTTTTGCATTTGTGTACTCTCAGAGCTACACAGCTTTTACAGCTCTAGCCCTTGCACGTCACTAAACTGAAAAAAACCCTGTCTATTTTGTACAGGCTCACCTTTCAGTAACAACAACGTTCCTCTTCCATCACCAAACACAACAGTGTTTTCATAGGTAGAAAAGATGGACGATAAGAAAAGAAAGGCACGTTTCAGAATATTTGTGTTTGGAAAAAGAAAGTCTTCTTGAAAAGAAGTAGTAGAGAACTGACAAAAGGACGATTAAAAGCCTTGTAGTCACACGCTATACATGCTGCCACTGGTTGCAAATACTATTTTGATGCTTGGACAGGTTCAACAGAGGACAAACTGACTGGCTGGTAGAGTAGCTGATTATATCGTATCAATATCCCACACCCATTCCTCCGGCATTCCCGCTTCCGAACGTTAGAAGATGAAAGATCAGAGTTCTCAGTAAATAGCGCTGCAGAGAAAGGAACTGACCTGTAGTGTAAGGGCCAGACCATCACCCTGCAAAAATGAGACCTAAGTAACAAAGCAGGCTCAGGACTGAACTAAGAAGACCTGCTATATCTATTTTGTGTCTTTACATCAGACACCCACTTTGTAGACTTCAGGTTCATTAAAGTTGGGGTTTTTTTTCCTTCTTTAAGCACCAAAAATAAAAATCTTGCCCTTCAAAACAAGTTCTCATTAAAGTTTTCTTCTTTCTTTAAGCACTGCAAATGAAAATACTGCCCTTCAAAAACGGTTACTACTTCGGTATCTTACAGGGAGAAGGGGATAAAAAGAACGGAAAAATCCAGTTACAAAAAAATTGCTGCCTGCTCTCTGTGTCTTGTTTGTCAAATCTATGGTTATATGTGTCTATCTTAAGTTCCATCAGTAACACTCAGGACAAAGCAGGAATGTAACAGAAAAATAAATCAGTGCCTAATAGCTTTCAGAGAAACCAAGGGGAACACAATTATGTGGCATCTACATGCTAATCTACCAGACTTGAATCTCAAAGGAGTTCAAGTGCCCTACTCAAAATTCCTGCAGTGATAAGGGGTCTGCTGTGTTTGGCTGGGGTTTGGAGAAAAGATTTTTATGATAATTATCTTTGTGTGGAACAATTTTGCATTTTCTTTCTTGTTAATTCAGATTTGAAATGAGGGTGCGAGGCAGCAGGAAGAGAGCATTACCGAAAGTAAAAAGTATTAAGAAGTCAAATATTTAATGTTGGCCTATTATAATTTGAAAGCAATTATGTGGCAAAAGCACTAGACATTACCAGGAAGATACAGATAAATGTTACATAATGACAAAGATGGAAAACAAGGAGCACTTTTTGCTTGTTCAAATGGAAGCCCATTAGAAACAGAAATGCGAAAGAGGGGCGAGTCCTCTTCCTGATTTCTCCCTGACATGAAGAAAAAAAGGTATGTGTTACTCCACCATCGTGAACACAGAAATTATTCACCTCTGTGTGCTGGTCTCCAGAAAATTACTAACTCTTTTTGGGAGAACACTGAGAAATTAATCCCAAACCTGACATCTCAGTGAGACGGTAGCTACCGCACTGCCTGTTCATTCACTTCACCCATGGACCTTCAGCAAAAGAGCTTTCAGCAGCACTAATCCCCAAACTGCCCATTTTTTTCAGAAATACTTGAAACTAATTGTGCGTATGGTACGTACACTCTTAAGGAGTTTCACTGCGAATCTGAGTCTGAAAATTATATCCATATACAGGTAAAAGAAAAGAAATATATTGCAGGATGTCCAGGTGAGACAACTCAAATTTCAGCGACTAGTTATGTAGAACAGTACTTCCAACTAATAGTTTAAAAATAACTAGCAGATGAGAATTTATGTCTAGGAAATAGTCGTCAAATAATAATGCACAACCTGCAACAGGCTCTACATTCGACGAATGAACAAAGACCTAAGTAATATTCCCTAACAACCTCTTGGCTTTACAAAATTCATGTACCTTCTATACTGTTCTCTAACTTTCACTGTCACCACGTGCCAAGGAAACTAAGAACTTTGCAAGTCCAGACTGATTTTAATTTCATTTCAGGATCACAATGTACTTCACAGGAGGTTAGCTTTCTGCAACACTCTGTCATGATAGGGTTTTGTACTCTAGCTATGTCTGCACTGTTGCCTTGTTTTTATAATATTTTTGGGAATGGTGTAGCACATCTTTCCTAGTTTTCTTAAGAGAGGACTTCCACTGCACAAGAGTGTATGGACAGGCTCTGCCACTTGCAGTGAAAGAGGTGGGATACCAAATGTTAGTCAGAGTCTCAGATGATCGTTGGGGAAAGCACTCTAACAAAGGAAAAAAAACCCTGGCGACACTCTCAGGTTGCCAGAATATTTCAGCCCACGTGTCCTGCTAACCTGCTCTCCTGTCACTGACAAGAGCCAGCAACGGCTGCTACGGAGAAGCGTGCGAGGACCCTGCGAAGGGCAGGTGAGCAGCAACCTGTCCCCGGGGAATGACACCTCCTAACTGCCCTGCAACGCCTCACCTCGGCTCGGTCTGCACTTTCTTCCCAAACCCCTGAATTACGTTTGTAATCTGGCTGTAGGAATTCTGGCTATTCCTACTCTTCGGTACCACGTGTTTCTGTCCTTTGTGAAACTAAAATAGAACCCGAAGCTTTCAACAGTCTAAGTGCGGAAAGCTCTACACTTCTTATTAAAAAGGTAAGTACTTTATAGCCATCTTTGTGCACCAGGAAAAGAGAAGAAGGATTCAGAGTCTTCTCTTTTCTTTCTCTTTTCCCATCCGTCTCTTACATGTCCTCTTGAATTTCACATAGCACCGTCCTAGTGTAGGAAGAGAATCCAAAAATCTTAGCGCACAGCTCCTTGCCCCATCTTACCAGAAAACGCTCACTTCACCTGGAAAGCATCACGGTCTTTTAGACAGTCTGTGTGCTGACTGAACTTCAGTAATTATCAGTGGGGTATTTAGAGGAAAATGGTTATGCTGATAGATGAAGAAGTGAATAAGCTTAGTCTCTTGGGTTGCTTCTCACACAATATGCAGTTAAGGAAAGTTCTTCCTCTGCAAGCCTATTTGAGCTACACACCTTGTCCTGCGATACCAGCTCACTGCAGGGCAGGAGAGACATCGCAGTAATAAAAATGTGACCTTTCTTTTAAAAATAGTCATTCCTTTGGCCTTCACTGCATCCTTTCAGGGCTTCAGAGGTGTCTATATTCTAGCAATAATAATTCTAGCGATGACTCTTCCATCGTCTGCCTGGGTCCCCCTCTTCCATGTAATCTAACGCTCTAAAGACCTGCATTTTGCAAGCCTTGGAACGGTCTGGCCCATTTCCATTACACCTAAAGAAACACGGTGACCCTGGGAATTAAGAAGGCACCTCCGATCACATTCAAAACCACAATGTTCCTCAAAGCGAAGCAGCAAAGCAATCTGTTGCGTGCCTTGAGGTTAATAAAAACTTGCTTGCTATCATTGACTAAGACAACTACTCTCACCAGGGAAAGAGCAGAAACAAGCATAAAATATTAACAGTTACAGAAGGGGCAGGTACCGGATTAGGTTTCTGTCCCAGTTCAGCACTAACTGAGGTTCTCCACGTTCCTAGGTTTGCTGGCGAGAGGTGCAAAAAGGTCCTATCTAGCAAAATGAGGCCTTACCTTCCATGCTGGGCGCCATGTTCCCAAGTGAATAACCACCTTCCTTCAAATACACCAAGAGCTCTTCTCCTGGCTCAATTTCTTTAATAACTTTATAATAGATCTGGGAATCAGAAACAAAAATTGAGAGACATGTTAAATATGCAAAGACTTGCATTTTACATTTTAACCAATAACTCAAATTACTTCAGCTAATAGGGGAGGCTGTCACTTGATTTGCGCGGTAATTGCTACCGAGAGCTCTTTTTTTCTGCCTTTATTTTACTCTACGTGTGTCAGCATTTCACTCAGCTCGGACAATAAAGTCGTATTTACGGTAACAGGCTCTCTCCTTCAAATTACACAACATCTTCCCATTGTTTTCCCTACCTCCTATAAGCGTAGTGTATTTGTTACAGTGAGGGGAAGATTAAACTGATGGGATTAACGCATTTAAGTCTCTGCTTCTCTAAGCCGAAACTGGCCTGACGATCAGAGAGCTGAACGAGCGTATCTTCACGGAATTAGTCTGTAGACCACTCCTCAGCCTGAGGACCTGATCCATGTTGACACAACCTGAACCATTCCAGGTGAGCAGTCCATCCCCATTCAGAGCTCCTGTCTACCCACAGAACCTGGAGCTTCGGAGACATTCTGAGTACAGTACTGTCCACCTCCCGTACCTTTGCCGTTACACCAGAGAACAAACCCAGAAAGGGAGACGGACCGAAGGCAAGGGCAGAGAGCACATGCCAGCTGTCTGCCCCATTCACGTAGCCGTTCATGTAGAACATGGTTTAAAGGGTACCTCAGCCTCACACGGGCTTCCTGAACCAAAATGAATTTACCCACTCCAGGGATGCATTTCTCAGAAGATATTACAGTGAGAAAGGAGTCCCCTTTATCCAAGGTGCAACGAAGTGTAACGCAGCAAGACATCCACATACTAGTGTGCGTTCGCATACACCCCACACACTTGTCTTTGCCGCTCTACTCCCAGACCAAAGAGAAGCCACGGCAGTACATCCAGTGACGACTGGGTTACACACGAGCGGAGCCCAGCGGCCTCATTCCTCCTGACAAAATGGCAGAGTTCGCGGGGAGGAAGAGCATGCCCAGAGTGGCTTATTCGCATCGGCAGGCAGAGCGCTTGCCGGTTCCCTGCAATGACTGGCACCGAACCCATCCTCATAGTCGCAGGCTGCTCGCGGGTACCGCGCAACATGGCGGCTGCGGCAGTTCTGGGCGTGGAGAGCGAGCTCAGAGGTGCACCTGGGAGGGCACTTCGTGAAAACCTCCCCAAGAACACCGGCAGCAGGAGGAGACCAACGGCAGGGAGGGAGCCTGTGTGGCTGGCAAAGAGGAGGATCACAACTACGTGACATCCAATGTCTCCCGTACGTTTTCCAGCCTCCTGGAGCACGCGGGGCCCTCTCCCCCGGCAGCAATCGTACCGTCAGCTCAACAGGTAGCAGGTACG
>NW_010554305.1:5027-30716 GCF_000687285.1 Phaethon lepturus | reverse complement strand
GTCCTGGTGGGATTTTGGGTAGCAGTCTGGGAAGGGTAGAAGGGTCACCAGGGAAATTGGGGATCAGGGGCTGGGGAAGATAGAGTGAGCCCCAGCAGGGCTTGTGTGAACTGGGCAGGGGGGCATGAAATTGCCCCAGCAGGGCTTTGGGGGTGCTGGTCTGGGGGCATGGGGGTGGGCAGCAGCGTCAGGGGAGCAGGCACGGGGTGAAGATACAGATTGTCCCAGCAGGGCTTTGGGCATGCTGGGCTGGGAGAGGATGGAGTCAGCCCTGGGGTGTTCAGGGGTGCTGGGCTGGGGACTCCCCATATGCTTAAGGCTGGAGCACTTGCCCCGGTTAGGCTGAGGGAGCTGGAGATGAGACAGCGTTGGGGACAGCCCATAGCAGCCTACTCATCCCCATGAGGAGGACTTGGGGAAGACACAGCCAGATGTTTCCCAGTGGTGCATGGTGGGAGGACAAGGAATAAGGGGCATCAACTGAAAAGAAGAGAGGATCTGCCTGGATGTAAGGCAAAACTTTTTCTCCAGGACAACAGTGACACAGGCTGGCCAGCGAGGCTGGATAGGCTCTGTCCTTGGAGGTTTTCAAGACTGGATTAAACCTTGAGCATCCTGGTCTGATCTCAGAGATGACCCGGCTTTAAGTAGAAGGTTAAACCAGGCACCTCCCCAGGTCCTTTCCAGCCCAAATTATCCTATGCTCCTATTCCTGTGGTGTCTGGCAAGATGATCTGTGACACTGCAGGGTCTCCTGATGGGATCAGGATCTCACACTGCAGCCTCAAACCTGGTAATACCGGTCCCACCCCACTTTACCGCTCCTCCCCAGAGGGTAGGTTTCATTTTCTCTCTCTTTTCAATATACTTGAGGCCATCTTTAGGGAGCACTGAGGTCACGCGCTTGAGTTTTCCTCCCTGACTTTGAGAGGCAGGAGCTTGCGTTTAGTTACGAAGCCAAAGAGGCTGCAAATCTCATCATTTCATATGACTCTGAGCAACGGCCTTAAACACAGCGTTAAATGTTACGAGACAAGAAAATCATGGCAGCTGGCCTGCTTCCCAGGTAGGTCCTGTTTACAACAGAGGAAGGGATCGTGTTATACACGGGCTTGGGAATCCCCTGTCCTGGTGCGGTCGTTAGTGCCAGGCACTTTGGGCAGAGGTTAGCGCTGGCCAGACAGGCTGCCTGGAGGCTCGTCCCTCCTCCAGCTGCCTGCTGCTGCCTGCCCTGAATTTCCCCAGCCCCTCATCCGAGCCAACACAGCCGCTGGTACCAACGCGCTGACCCCACGTCGCTGAAATAACCCGTCAGGAATAGTCCCTCCTTTTTTGAAGGGCGAATTGAATCATGGGTTGATAGATACTCATTTATCTCGCTGACTTTAATCATGAGTTCAGTCAGCAAGCTGGAAGTTTGATCTTGCTAACTTATTTTCAGCTGATTTCATATGTATAATTGTTAGTTTCATAAAAAGATCCATTCCCCTGCATTGGTAAACTGTGTTTTTCAGTCAGGCACCTTTATATTAAATTCTAAATTAAATGTTAAAGTTGATACTGTTATATAAGCCAGTTCAACAGACTAGATGTGGAAGCATCTATTAAGCAAATGCGTATCGTAACACAGATTTACTCAGGCTCTAACATTTTGCATTTTCTCAAATTTCCTAGGCTGCTGCTAAAGAACCATTTTCAAGAATTGGTTGCTGGATGATAATTTTTCACTTGGGACTTTATTTGCCCAGGAACAGCACAGCAATTGGTGAACACACAGAAAAAAAAAAAAGACATTTAAAGTAGCCTGTTATTTATTAAATAAAATTTCATTTTCATGAATAACCTGTACATTGCCTGTAAGAGACGCATCTGCGATGCATCAGCGGACTGCACATGTGTGCACGAGGAGACAGTTTTCCTAAGGCTCTCTCCAAACCAGTGGTGCCTCCTTCCTTTTCTTGCTAGCCCAGTTAACGGTGATTTCTCCCTGCTGCTGCCTTCAGCAGTGCAACGTGGTCTGAGGTCTTATTTTCAAGTGCCAGAACGTTTACTAGCAAGCACAATGCCTCACATGCGTGAAAACACTCGGGCTGTAAGAGGGCAATAAACAGAAAAACCCTTGATTTCGCCCCTCCTTGCAGGAGGCGGCAGTGGCTATCAGTGGCTGTTGCTGCTCCACACACCACCGTGAAACCACAGCTTTGCTTTATCAAAAGCATGATTTGCACTTCAAAATATTTGGATTTTCTGAACCCATGCCAGCAGCCCTTAAAGCTCGGCTGTATCCAAGGTGGAGTCTGGGAGCTCTGGCTACTGAATTTTGCTATATTATTTTGGCAATTAAGATGCCCCACAGCTGTCTCGCTGCTTTTTTTCCCCAGGGTTTCCCATCTCTCCTCAGACGCACGGGCAGGCACTGGACCCTGCTCATACCCGGCTCCGTTCCCGATGTGTGCGTCTACCCTTGTGAACAGGGCAAGCTGCCACCATCGGGGCAGCTAAACCCAAACCCCGAGTCGGTGCTACGGCTCAGCCGCTTCTTTCCCTTAGGGAAGTTCTCCCCTGGGGCTGTGGGTTTTATCTGGAGTTGATGCAAAGCTGTTTTCCGAGCAGGAAAGTTCAAAGAGAGAACGTGCTCCCTGACCACTCCAAAGCTGTGGTAGGACTTTGCAGCCGATCTCAGCAGCAAGAGTGGTGTAACGACAGAAAAAAGAAGATGAAGTGCTACCACCCTTCTCTCTGAACGTCTGGAGAGGCTCACAGTCCATCGGTCAGTTTATGTTGAGTTACTTCAATCTATCCATTAATCTTTGTGAGCGTACAGAAATATCGGTGAGAAATATTAATGATGTTTGACAAAACAGCAACGTAAGAAAAAGCCACCCGAGTAAGCAGTTATGCAAGAAATTTCCTAAGAAATAGAAATTAATAAAGGAGTCATTAAGGAAAAATAAAAGGCCCAAGAAAACAGAATTTAAATATTAGGTCATGTGCGTAAGCATAAAATCAGAAAAGCCAAGACACCAAAGCGGTTTCAAGTAATAAGGGATGCAAAAACCAACCCAGGCAATTCTGTACATGCCTGAAAGCAAGAGGAAAATGAAAGATGGAGTAAATCTGTGAATTCTCAGAGAGTGGAAAACCAACTAATGGAAACCACAGAAAATACCTTCTTTTTTTCATCTTCAACAAAGGATTACCCATGCCCAGTTAGCAAGTGAAATTAATTTAAAACAATGGCAGCAGAGATGGAGCAGAGCAAGAAGAGGTTAAAAGATGAGAGGAGGCAAGTCTGATGTATTTAAGGGCTTGAAGAAACCTGTGCAAGAGTAGCTGTGAAGTGGGCAGAGTAAAGCCTGGCTCCTGACGGGTTATCACAGGGGATGTGGCGAGGAGGTTTCGGAGGACTGGAGAAGGGCAAACACTGCGTCTGTCTGTGAGAAAGGGGAGAATGAGAGTCCGGGGAATCAGAGACTGGTCAGCTTTGTTCCAGTAGCCAGGAAGATGCTATTAAAATTATCAAAAAATCAATGTACAGGCACCTGGAGGATAATAAGGTAATAAAAGACAGCCGATGTGGATTTGATGAGAATAAATCATGTCAAGCCCATTTCATTTTCTACTCTGAGAGAACGACTGGCCGTATCTTGATTTGGGGAAGGCTCTTCTTGCTGCCCCTGTGACCCTCTTGTATTTAAGCAGGGGATATATGGCTCTCGTGAGCTCTGCAGGAGCATCACCTCTGGACAAAACCCCACCAACTGCTCAAAAAACTCCTTGCAGCTGCATCAGAAGTGCAATGGCTCCGAGGCAGGCATCTAAAGTTAAGTAAGGTAAATTATGCCCTCAGGCAAAGATCAAGGTTATCAGGCGAGAAGAGTCTGCAAACATTTGTGAGGTTAGGGTGAGAATTAGAAATTATTTAGTTAAACTGGAGGCAAGGTTCCAAAGCCAACAGAATGAAATGTAATGGGTGATAGGGAGGGAAGGAGGCAGCAAGTGGACGAGCTGCCTGGAGAGAGGACCAGGAGATGTAAATGGCCTGTGGACAAAACGTGAATCAATAAAAGGTGTTGTGAGGAAAGCACATCCTGTTCTGGGAGGTTATCTGCAGTGTTCTGTAGTAAATTTGAGGTAGTTGCTGTGTTCAGCCCCGTTTGGCTATGGCGTGAAGATGCTGCAGTCTGGAGAAAGGTGAGAAGACTGACAGGCATTTGAGAAAATAGGAATTAGAAAGGAAATGGAATATTTTTTCCCCTAGAAAAACCTGCAGGAATAATAGATGTCGTCTGAAGAGCAGGGCTTGCAGCAAAACTCTTCCAGTAAAGAGAAAGTTATTAGAAAAAGTTATTAGAGAAAGTTATTAGAACTGTTCTTCACATCTATCTCTGTTTCTCAAAAGGACAGCACCATTATGAGCCGTTTATACATCTTTTCTGGCTCAGAAGACAGCGACTGAGAAGATCAGATGTTCATTTTGGGCTCAAAGAGAGCTTTTTCATTCACTTGAGTTGTAGCAGTGGGGGAGCCCATCGCCACTGGAGTCAGGGCAGGAAAGGATGTCTTGTTACTCATGAAAGCCTAACCTCAGCTGAGGACATCACAGCTGGGGTACCAGGGCATCTTCTGCGCCGTTCCCGTGCTGTGGGAGCACGGCGTGTGGGCTCAGCCCGTCGGTGGAGAGCAGCAGCAGCAGAATAGCACTTGGCAGCACGGATCAGGGCAAGCATTTCGGGCTGGACAGGTCTGATTAGAGAAATCCGCAGTGGCGGTCGCCAGAAAACACGTAAAATAAGTGCATGGTGCTGAGCTAGATTAGAGTGCATTTTTTCCAGTAATCCTTTTCTATTTTACCCCATGACTGTTGAGACCTTGTTCATTTTCTTCCTGACCTTCAGTACTTATCTTCCATTGCAAAGGGCTGCCTGCATTCCTTGAGGATAATATGCTGTTTCCCTTGTCCTTGTTTAAAAAGACAAAGCAGCTTTTTTAAGTTTGTTACAAAAAAAGGGTGTCTTGGAGCACTGGGAATTGTCCAACCCATTGCAATGGCTAATGACAACCTTCCGCAGGTCACCCCTTCCCACGCGCAGCCGGCTGGGATGGCCAATGTGCAACGCAGGTACCAGCTTACACAGAGCCTCAGTACGGCTGGGCTTCGATTTCAAAACAGACCTGGGGGGAGGACATGTTTTTCAAGGCTTCCTCACTTCAAGGGCACTTAGCTGTGAAAAGCTGCTGGCTTGAGATCAGGCGGGATCCTCGGCACCGGGCCAGGGGCTCCAGCTGATTTGCATTTGCTGCTCTCTGTGTGGAGCTGAGAGGGAAAGAAGAGTGCAGGAAATGGCATCCGCCTCCGTGTCCGAAGCCCCACTGGGATTTTTTTAGGGTTGTTTTTTTTTTTTTTTTTGTAATCTTGCCATGACCTGGGGTGCCCTTATAGCAGTCCTGGTACAATCACAGGAGGCAAGAAAACAGTCCCTGCCCTGTTCAAGCTACTCTTGGGTGGGATCCATCTCACCTGGCTTTAGGTGTCCCCTGTTGAGATGTCTCTTGGCTCCTTTCATAGCCACTGGAGAGAAATAGCCTCTAGAAGGACATCTTCCCCTGACCCATTCTGGGTCTCAGGCGAAGTAAGTCCGCTCCGTCTGCAGGCAGTTCCGCGATGGCCCCATGTGTCAGAAAAGTCACAAAAACACGAGTGCTGATTTTTTACACCACCACAGCATCGTTTTCTTCAACTCACTTGCCCCATAAGCACTCAGGTGTTTTGCACCCCCGAGGTCCCCTGTGTGATGGCAGGGACGAGGAGGGACTGCAGGTGGCTATTGTGGTAAGTCGGAGGGAGACAGAGGAAACTGCCCCTTCCAGCATGGCACTCATGTAAATTATTTGTCTGATTTTATTTCTCATCTGATGGAGAAATTGCTTCTGAAAACAAGGTCTCTTAAGAAAACTTCCTTTAACTGATACTTGGAACAGGCTTTATTCATGCTGACAGCAGCAACGATCCCTGCTGATTAAATAGTAGACAGACCTTATTCTTGCTGAATTACCCATTTTTACAAAGCCTGGCACATTTAACAATCAGTGCTAGGTTATATTCATAAGCAAGAGACCAGCACCAATTTTTATATCAGCCAAGACTTTGTATTGCGGGATACTCTGAGGAATAATTGTCAAGATAATTCTTTTGTATTTTCAAAAAGTGTTTTAGCTGTGTTATTATGAGATGTTCAATGTCTTGCTCTGAATGAATGGGAACAATTTCACACTTTATGCCTCTGGCATTGTTGGCATGCTGTGTTTGGCTGGGAGCTGAGGCTCTCAAACATCGTTTGCCCCATTCAGCCCCAGCCGTGTAACCCAGAGGGGCAGGTGACAGTGGCTTTCAGGTCTGTGCCAAGCTGTGTTGATATGCGGGAAGAGGCAGGTCTCAGCCTCCCTTTTTCCCTCCCCTGATTCAGAACACCTCAGCTGTGCAAATCCTTTGTGCACATCCCATTTGCCCTGCATGGTCATCCCTCTGGTAGGAGGCAAAAGTGGAAGGTCCTACACCACCACAAAGGAACCTTCTACAGGTCCCACCATCCCTATGGGGCTGATGGTCCTGCATCAGGGCGGACACTCATAAGGTCATGTTATCACCCCTCATCCCTACAGAGATCATGGTCCTACACCATCTCAGCAGCTACAGACTTCATTGCTGGCAGGGGAGCCTATCTTTACCAACACCAGGAACTGGAGGCCAGACCCCACTCCTCAGTCCTCACAGAGCTCACGACAGCTGAGAAATCATCTTTCTACATGATTGGTCCCCCGGAGCGCGGAGCCCATCTTAGACCGACTAGTTGGTAGGACTCCAGCTTAATGGATGGATGACTCGGTGATTAAGGGAGTGGACTGAAACTCCGGCTTCAGTGGCTGGCTTTGCTACAGCATTTGTACGTTATCCTGGGCCAGTTGGTAAATCATTCTGCATTTTCCTCTTCCTCTGAGTTAACTGGAGGGAAATTGCAATTCTTTCCATTCCTCACATTTTGAGGACAGCTCGTAGCCCATGGATCACAGTTAGTCCATCACAGTAGCAAGTGAGATGACTTTGAATCACCGGGGCAGGTGGCTTGCATGGCCTTATTTTATGCTGTAATGCAGTAGCTTGGAGACAGCCCAGAGAGGCAGCAGCCCTGCAAGCAATTACCAATGTGATTTGGTGCACCTTTAACTCAGATCACTTTGCTGATCTTGTGTAGAGGAAAACTCCTAAAAAGTTTAACTTGGGACAGCTTATGAGGATGGTGAACTG
Organism: Phaethon lepturus; assembly: GCF_000687285.1. Classification (NCBI taxonomy): domain Eukaryota; kingdom Metazoa; phylum Chordata; class Aves; order Phaethontiformes; family Phaethontidae; genus Phaethon; species Phaethon lepturus. Next base: position 23,410 of record NW_010554305.1, on the reverse strand, counting down.
CAGAGCTGGGGCAAGAGGCAGGGATTCCTTAAATCAACTTTGCCACTAAAATGGAGGTATCCTATATATCTGTGTCCTAAGAGATGAGAGGAAGAAGCCAAATGGAGTGTCCAACTGGAGTACAAGCACCCAGCTAAGCATACCCAGAGGTCACAACTACCCCACGCAATGCTCCAGGCTTGAGGAGGAGTGGCTGGAGAGCTGCCTGGTGGAAAAGGACCTGGGGGTGCTGGTTGACAGCCGGCTGAACATGAGCCAGCAGTGTGCCCAGGTGGCCAAGAAGGCCAACAGCATCCTGGCCTGTATCAGCACTAGTGTGGCCAGCAGGAGTAGGGAAGTGATTGTGCCCCTGTACTCGGCACTGGTGAGGCCGCAGCTTGAATCCTGTGTTCAGTTTTGGGCCCCTCACTACAAGAAGGACATTGAGGTGCTGGAGCGTGTCAACAAAGCAACAAAGGGTGATGAAGGGTTTAGAGCACAAGTCTTATGGGGAGCCACTGAGGGAACTAGGATTGTTTAGCCTGGAGAAGGAAGAGGCTCACGAGAGACCTCATTGCTCTCCACAACTACCTGAAAGGAGGGTGTAGCAAGGTGGGTGTTGGTCCCTTCTCCCAAGTAACAAACAATAGGATCAGAGGAAATGGCCTCAAGTTGCGCCAGAGGAGGTTTAGATTGGATATTAGGAAAAAGTTCTTTACTGAAAGGGTTGTCAAGCATTGGACCAGGCTGCCCAGGGAGGTGGTAGAGTCACCATCACTGAAGGTATTTAAAAGACATGTGGATGTGGTGCTTAGGGACATGGTTTAGTGGTGGACTTGGCAGAGCTAGGTTAACAGTTGGACTTGATGATCTTAAAGGTCTTTTCCAACCTAAATTATTCTATGATTAAGGTTTGTAGCTTTGGATCATCTTTTGCAAGAATGCCAGATCCAAGTTCCTTCAAGCTTGAGTTGACGTTTGAATTTATGGCGATTGTGGCCATGTGACCATCTATGGCCTAGATCTGAACTGCAAGAGAGTGGATTTGGGTTGGCATCAGAACACCGTTTCCAGGAATAAGGATAGTTAAGAGATGCAATAAGTTGTTGGGGGTAGAGGGAGAAAGTCTGCCCCTGGAGGGTTTTAAGAACATCCATCTTTTTAGGTAGTCTTCTCTCAGGGACAGCTAGGTAAATTCTGCTTGTGGTGGGAGGATGGACAAGTTGATCTCCTGAACTCTAAGATGGATGAGTTGATCTAACTTCTCCATGAACTGCATTCTCTGGGCTGCCATGCTTTTTAGCAGCCTGTATCTCCAGCCTCTCCCTGTGATACATCATTATTTATGGGACAGACAGACAATGCTATGCTTTTGGAGATCTGACTCCTAGTCCTGCTTGGAGGTACTACTGACAGTATTTTGGCTTTTCAATCAATCTCTAGTGGTCACTGAGATGTGTGGTTACACCACTACCCTGTCACCCCCTTCTGAGGTGGACCTGACCTGGACTTATTTCAGGCAGGAATTGCATGGAGACAGCAGTACTTGTCCATCTGCCTGTCTCACATTTTTCCACTTCAGGGGGATCAGACTCCTCCTCAGGTGAAAAAAAGGGTAAAGAGAAAAAAAAAATCAAATATGGTTCTGGTCTTTACAGCTCTTCTGTCTCTCTGGCAGACCTGAGATTTCCCCAGGGAAAAGGAAGCCTTTTTCTATGCACGGTCATGGATTTGGATGAGTCCTTTCAGATCTTTTTCTGGATCTGGGAATCTGACTGCCTGGGTAACTACTGATGTGAAAAGATCAGTTAGGAAATGGAGACCTACCCAACTGGTGAAATGTTAAATATTCACACAATTCATGTATCATGAACCAGAGAGGACCTTGATTATTTTGCCCTGAGTTTTATCACTCATTGAGAGTCTTGAAATAAAATGCTAATTTGCCAAGACCTGGCGAATATTCACGGCTCCCAAGCCTTTCTTCCATTAGCACTTGAAAACCACAGGTTCCTCCACAAGCCATCCTTGATGTTTTATAAACGTTATAGCTAAGACATCATTTCTATTTCCTTTAATGCATTTTTTACAGCTGCAGTAGAGATATTATTTCGATTCAGGCTGCAGACAGTCATCCTGAAAGAGACCTCAGTTACCTCTCCTGGGATGATTCCAAAACAGCAAGTGGTACCTAACTTTAAGGTAATAACCTGCTCGAGGACTCCATTTCACGTATATGGTGCAATCTCAGCTGCAGGACTATGGGTTAGGAGCATGATGTAACCTCACAGGTACAAAAAAGCTTTCAGCAGAGAGCTTGATCCCCTGGCTAAGTTTCACTCTTTGGATTAATGGGCGTGTTTTCTTCCAGAAAAACACTTGGGTGTGCAGGAAAAGGAGTGTTAACGGTGTTGGAATTAGAAACGATGTTATGAATATTGCAACAAATAAGCCTTCTTAGGATTCAGGAAGAAACCTGACTTCAGCCTGGAAATCTCAGTTAAAATCTACCACTGTGTTAATCTTTATAGAGTTTCTTTCCCAGGGATTGATAAAAAACATCAACAGTCTTAAAACCGTTGTTGTTTGTTACTCTCCTAGCTGGTTTCTGATGAGAAACATGCACGCTGTTTCTTCAGGACAAAAGTCCGGTGTGGAAACTGCCGAGTTCTTGATAGCTGTATGAGAAGCGCAAGAGTCCGTAACGATCATACTGGAAATTAAATGGAAGGGATGAATAAAAGCAGAGCCTTGTGTTATTTTTCTTAGGATCCTTAGGATCCTACCCAGGAAACCAGACAGTGTGAGTCCCAGCCCTGTACATCATCCAACATGCAAACATTGATTTTGTGCTGTAAAGGGCAAATGTTGCAAAAGGCAGAAGAACTGATCAGCCCAAGCCGGTTCTTCCTGGAGCACCAAGTGCTGGGATCTCAATTTTGGGTTCAATCTCTGCTCAGTGACTTCCTCTGTTCAAGCAAGAAACAAAAGTCTCAAAGAAAATATCAAGGGGGGAATTGCTCATTTCTCCTGTGACAGGTAACCTGAAATCTGGTGGTGATTAGTAAAGCAAGTTGCACTGTAAATATGCACGTTATTTAAAATAATAACCTTACTGTTATTATTTTTCATTCATTATGATATCCAGTGGTTTTCCAAAGCAACAAACACAGCGATGAGGATTAGTCCTGTGTTTTTTGAATTCAAGGGGGATCTTTTTCCTGGCTCCAGTTGGTGTTAGATCGGAGTTGTAAATCATACCCTTAGGTGAGGTCCGATATAAAACAATCTCAGTTGAATGAGTCCATTTACTGGAGATGAGTTTTCACATTCTAGTTCCCAAACACTGGACCCATGCCACAAATACCCAACACACAACTTCCCTTAGTGCAGAAATATTATAGCATAAATATGTATGCATATTGAGCTCACTGTCTCCTTCAGTTTTGAGGGGGAGGCTGTGACTGCAGGGCATTGGGTATATTGCTTTTGAACAGCTTAAGGTCTCTGACATGTAGACATGCAGTCAAAGCTGGCTTTCAAGGCTTTCTCAAATTGTGCCTCCTCACCCCATGTCTGAATTTATCTTCTGGAATGGACAAAAGGATCCTTGAAGCTCTTTACAGAGGAACACCAGTGCTCAGCTGGGTGAGCATGGCTTGCAGACCAGGCTGTATTTCTTCCTCTGATTCCTGAGCTCTGCAGTGTGTGGATGTAAAGCTATCCGAAATGCCTGGCAACTGTCCAGAGAAGCTGTATCCCAGAGGAATCAGGGGTTTTTACTGCATTTCCATCTTTAGCAGAAGAAGAGAAAAGTATTTAAAGGAGCAGGACAGCAGCCACTACAGATAATCGTACAAATTCATCCCACCCTACAGTCCTGCTCTTGCTTTCCGTAACTGCCTGAAATACTTTCCAGAGTTAGCTGTCGATTTTGTTATATTTTAAGCCTTTGATTTATTTTATTATGTATAATAATATTTTTTAGCAGTGTCTACGAGGACCTTTCCCAGAACAAACAGGACCAAACTTATTCCCTCATCAACAAGGCAAGGGCAGAAGGTATACCTGTGACTACCTTGAACCTTAGTCAATGGTTCAGGCTATGTAAGTTGAAAAAAATCCCCATGCCTTGATTAAAGCTAGGGCTGAGTGTACTTCTGAGCACTGTCCTATAGCAATGACCACTCGTGGTGACCTATCTTTGGCCACCTAACAGCTGAATCTGGTCCAAACTAATCCTTGTCTAATCCAAGCTACTCATGTGGACTTCCTACAGTCAATGGGAAACCTCTTTGGGTGGCAAATCATCACCCTCCTGACCTTAGGGAGAGCCTGAGTGAATGGCTTAGGCAAGATGCCTCATTTGCAAACTACAGATGCTGCATTGCTGCTGGAGATGAGGTAGGTCCCAGAGCCATCACCACCAGGCAGTGAGACCAATGGGAAATCATAGCGTGAGTGGGATGGGCTTGCAAAGCCTTGGTGGTTGCAGTCAGGATGATCACTCAGAAAATCTAAGGATTTTCTTGGGGGAGCACAGTTGGGTCACAGCACTGCCTGCTTTTTATAAATGGCAGCAGCATAGCCAAACCTGGGACTCGGACTGAGATCATGGTGAAAAAACACTATGTGGAGAGCAGAAATGGAAACAGAGATTGTTCTTTACCCCATGGAAAGCATCTTTATGATGGAGCTGTACAAATTCTTGTATTTCCCTGAACGTTTTTTGGGGCGGTTCTTGTGAGTGCAATGCCTGCTCCAGATCTGCAGCTCCGTTACAGGCATTGTAATGTTCACACCAGCCTTTTGCATTTGATGTTGCTGCTGAAGATTTTAAATGGAAGCAGCCCTTTCAGATGCTGGGACTGAATTTCAAACTGTGCTGCGGGGTTTGGCACTTCTACAACGAATGAAGTTTTGGAAAGATGTCTGAACCAGGGAAGAAGTTTGAGAAACGTGTGAAGAAACTGTTTTCTGAGTTAACGGTGCAGTTTCAGAGGACTTGTGGAATCCCTCCTTTGAAACTTAGCCATGAAGGAGAATGAGCTCTCCAAGAAACAGGGACTCACAGAAGGAGCTTATGAAAATACCTTGATTTAAACTTAGAAAAAATTATCTGAATTTATTAGGCTGCAGAACATAGCCAGGGAAGACCGTGAGTTTTGGATGGAAAACAACATAACAATAGCTTAAGACCAAAGTCTAACACCACTGAGGAGATGAGGAAGCGGAGGAAGTGGAAGTCCTGCAGGTAATAGAGCACCCGTATTTGGATCAGCAATGCACGGATATTAGAGGTAGGACCCACCTTACCTGCGGACAACCAGTTTAGACTTGCAAGGGGAGAAAGGAGCTCTCTCACCATGCAGTCCACCTACCCTGGGGCAGATGTGAGCTGAACTGCCCTCTCTGTGTCCATCTCTCTCCACTGACTGCTGAGGGAGCCTGCATGCCAGCCTTAAATGAGAGACATAATCCTTGGGCAGCTGCATTTGATCAGTTGAATCCTACTCCGATTCTCATTGAGGGAGTTGAAACAATGCAAGAGCATCCCTGGAGGGATGTCGATAACATCTAGATAGAGAAAGTTAAGCTCGAAGTATGGAAATAGCTGAAGAAAGATCAATTTCCCTGTGAAAAGAGTATTATCACCAAGAACATATCATGATAAAAAAATGTCAAATCTGCTGAAAAATTTGGTGACAAAGCAAAGCTGAAAAAATGCAATTAAGAAAAGGGAGAGCTAAGTTGGTGGCAGTTATAACAAAGAAGGATGATGGTTATAAGCTCAGCACCTTCACTTGTTGCCCCTAAGGAGGCTGCAGCACCTTTGATCTGTTTTTTGTGTTTTTTTTTTTTTTAATGTCCAAGACCATTAAGTACTGGTCTCTCACTCAGACTCCAGTATCAGTGGGGTGGGATTCGTCTTGGTAAATTTTAGCTGTCCAAAGTTAGGCCGTTAGTCTAAGTTAGCAGTCTGAGCTCCCTGCAGAGCCCGTGGAGGGAAACAGGGTGCTCTGAAGAAGATTCATCTCCTCCTAATACTGCTGTCTGAAACAGTGAGAAGAATTGCTCTCGGTGTGATCTCTCTCCACCGCATCTAGACACCTTACTCCTGAACAGCTACACTTAGCTGAGAACCACAGTCTTTGCCCTGCTTTGTCTTTGGGTAGAAATCCCAGTCTGTCCCCTTCCAGCAGCTGCCCCTCTGATTGCACTGCAGACCCCCACAATGTATTTTGCCAGGTCTGACCCTCTGAAAAACAGGACTTGAACCACTTTGCAGCTTCAGCTTGTATTGTTGCTCCAGCTCATATATCTGTGCATCTCATCTGCTTCCTCTTCCTTTCAGCAGCTTTTCATCTCTGCTACAATGAGGTGTCTAATATTAGATGGCCACGATCTCTCTCCGTGTGGGAACGGCAATGCTTTCAGAGTAAGGGTGGTGGCCTCCTCCATGCTTTGGAGGGACCCTCGGCCATACAGTACCCGGAGCTGTACACGGCTTTCAGGAACAGCTGAGTTGTCCAAGGCTAGAAGGGATGGTTAAAACCCTGAGGCAGAGGGTGTCTTTCCTTTCATTGTGAAAGCAGGGCAAACCAAGCCTCCCTCTAAGTGAAGTGGTAAGCTTATTTTACAATATGACGAGGTGTTTCTAATGGGAATTTCATTTATTTATTTATTTGTTTGCTATTTGGACAAGCAAGAGGTAGTATTGTCTTCTTAATGTCCTACCTAAGCCACTAGGGACCTTTGCTTGAAGACAACCAAAATCCTTAGAAAGGACACTGCCTATGCCTGTAAAAATACAGTGAGATAATGACTGAATAAATAACACAGTATAGATGCACGGAATTCCATAAACAGCAAATAGTATTATAATTTGTCAACATAAGATGAAAATAAATACATCTACTTAGAACTCTCCCATGGTTTTTTATTCCACAATGGAAGTCAGAACAGTTCAGCAGATCATGCAGTTTGACCTGTAAATAATGAGTCGTTAAACTTAACCCACTTACATTTATACCGAGTCCAGTAATTTTAGTTCAAGCATGGGGGTAATGGTTTTAAACTAAAAGAGGGCAGGTTTAGAGTAGATCTAAGGAAGAAATTTTTCACCATGAGGGTGGTGGAATCCTGGCCCAGGTTGCCCAGAGAGGTGGTCGATGCCCCATCCCTGGGAACATCCCAGGTCAGGTTGGACGGGGCTCGGAGCAACCTGCTCTGGTTGAAGATGTCCCTGCTCATGGCAGGGGGGTTGGACTTGGTGACCTTTAAAGGTCCCTTCCAACCCAAACCATTCTGTGATTCTGCGTAATAAGGAAGTGGTCTACACCCACACTCACAGCTCCCCAGCAAACACTTTTGGGCTCTGCCTGTTGGTGACAAATAGACATTGATTTTCTGATCCAGTGTTTGCTCCCTGGGGAACCTGAGCAAAGGTTACTCTATTTAGGGACTGATTTGACATATGGCTCTTGGAAGATGAAAATTGTCTGTAGGTAAATCGGGGTTTGTTGCCAGAGTGGTTAATTCAGGAACATAATTAGGCAAGCATGCACATGCACGTTCATAAACTCTACAAGTAGCATTCACAAGGTGGTTTTTCCCTTAGTTGGTTCAGAAGGAAAAACCTGAACATGCTTTCCATAACATAACATAACATAACATAGCAAGCAGTTATTTTCATAGCAAAAAATGATAGAAAATTGATGTTTGTCAGAGTGATTTCCAGATCTCCAGTCTGGCTGAGACCAGATCTACTCTTAAAACGTTTTTCTGACACTGTTGCATCAGTGAAGGGGTGATGTTTTACAACCATCTTCCTGTGGTACAAGCAGTTGAAAATGAGGCTTTAACCAGCCTAAATTTTACTCATTGCACAAGAATAGCAACTCTACGGGCTGGAAGCCTAATTTTTTGCAAGGAGATCTGAGCGTAGTGACTTTTCCCGTCTGTTCCCACATGACCTCTGCGGAGATCTTAGCTTTTGGCATAGCTCAAGGTGGGGTCCTAAAGCTGAAATTTTTCCTCTCTAGGAGGAGTTGGTCTGTTATTATATACCATTCAATAAGGATTTATTCTTGAATTCAATGCTTATTTCAGACTCAGTCTAAATGGTGTTTCTAGTTTCTTCTACTTTCACCCTTGCCCTAATAAAAGGCTGGTGTTGTAGCAGGTGACCTGTTAGCTTAATGCTGACGTAGAACATATGTTCTTGTCCTCCCACCTCTTCGTTTCTGGATGCTACAACTGAAACACAAACCCCTTGGATACCCAGGGATTTCCAAAGACCAGAAGATATCTGCTTGCCATCACAGATGTTTGCAAGTTAACACAGGGGAGAAATAATATTGGTCAGTGAGATTCAGAACTGACTCAAATTCTGGAAATTAGACATCAATAGTGCTTTGATGAAGAATTAAACAGGGATGAAAAAAATGGAACATAGGAAACAGTAAGAAAAGGAACTTGTTCAGCATGATGGAACTGAAATACCATTGGCTTTTCTTCTCCTGACCCACCCCTTTTGGTAATCTTGGACTTGCAGATACACAACAAAGGATTGCAGCATCGGGATGGTGGGCTTGGGTCCATCACAAGACAAAAACCTCACCATATAGGCACTGCAAGGACACTGGGGGACAGTTACTGAGAGTTAGCCGGGAGCAGTTGGGCTTCTAGCTTAAGCTTGTTGTCTAGATTGCTCTTCCAGATAAAGACATGTATACCTCCAGCATGTCATTCCTCCTGTGTGGGACAAAATGCTTGGGACCACGCTCTGAAGGTGCCTGTTTAACCATAATGGCCTTCTGGGCAGCCTAGATCAGGCAATTACATATTAGTGGAAGGCTGCAGCTGTGAATTTAGGATGCAAGCTTGTGTGTGACATGGTCCTGAATAATCAGAGAGTCTTTACATCACAGAGTGTCATTTCAGAAGACAACAGTTGCCAGATAGATCTCCACCATTCAGCCTAGAGCGAAGACACCCAAGCTAGCCTGGTTACAGGAACCAGTCTTGCTGTAGCAGGAAGAAATACCCATGTGGGCTCATTTTACTCTGCTTTCATCAGGGAATGTTTTACAGCCGCTCTATCTTTTCTGGATAGATGTGTCTGCATCGTGGTGCAGCATGGATGCAAGCCTGAATTGGGCACCTGTACCAAACCTAAGAGGTGAAATGGAGAGTGGTGGCTCAGGCATGTAGTGCATGAAAAAGGGAGATGTGGCAGCAGAGATGAGTCCCACAGGGAGATGCAAATGGCAGAAGTGTCACCTTTCCTGGGGAAACCAGAATGGCCACCTTCCACAAAGGTGCAAAGTGAGTTTATCTCTTCAACAAGCTGCTATTTTCTCTCTCTACAAATAAAAAGCATGCTGTTCACTTGCTGTGTTTATACTGAACTCCACAAGAAAACATCCTGTTTTTTCATCAGGATCCTATCGGCTAAGGCAAAAATCATTCCCAAAATAATTTATTTCTTCAGAAAGTGTGGGAGTGCTTGTCCCTGCTGCTGTCAGTTGCCATCCATCCATTTTATTGAGCAGTATCAACACACACTCTTCCAGCAAGAAGACGGCGCACAATAAAATTGATTCATTACTCATTTTCTTCTTATTATCTTCCAATTGCTCCAGCTCTTAATACCACTTAAAGTGGACATTAGCTTGTCATAACCAGTGTGTGTGCCGCTAATGCAATAATGCTTCTAGGAGAGAATGCTTTTACTCCAAGCTTTCATTATATATATTTTCATTTAGTCTCATTACACCACGTGTCTTTCCCATGAACTTACAATGCTTTTATAAAAGTTTGCTTTCCCGGGAGGTAGACCACCATGGCAAGGAGTGAGAACACAAATGCATTCCTTGGAAAAGCTGGCCCAGGTGCCCTGTGGGTGTAAACGAGAAGCATTTAGTGATGGGAAGTGGTTTTATTCACAGGAGCTTTATTCTTGAGCTCTCTGTAAAGGAAAAGGCTGAAATCATGAAGAGTGAAACTCAACTTTTGTGCTCAAATTTGACATGAAAGCAAAACTGTTTAAACTCTAGGAGAAGCAAGACTTTCTGTTTATAATCAGCCCAGAAAAATGGAGATGGGAGTTGATAGCTCTGTTCTGGGATAGGAAGGGTTGTGATTTGAACTTCTGTATGCATTGCGAAGGATTACAGAAACAATTAATTTAATGTAGTTTTGCAGACTCTAGTTTGTCATTTGGGAAGAAAACTCTACCCAGTTACAGCACTCATTTGGCATTTAATTCTAAGAGATTCAAAGCAGTGTAGATCCAGTGCAGCAAAACTCATAAGACAAAAGACGCATAATTTTGTCATATGAGTAGTGATCCTACGGGGGATCTCTGCTCCCTACTGGAATCTGTGGGACCAGGGTTTCTTCTTGGCTTTTGGTTGGATTTGGGACTTTTTTCACCTGAAGGTCCAAACCAAGGGGCTTCACAGATGACTTTGGTGCCGGGAGCCAGTTTTCCTTTCACTGGGACAGGGCATGACTGGAGTGAGTACTCAAATGTGGGAGTTAGGAAGTATCAAGCCTAGATACAACATGAGCTATTTTCCCTAGGGTGCTATGAGTTTCCTGTCCACGTCCCTACAATGATTTTCTCCACCAATTATAAAGGGGATTAATACTTCAGATGCAGTTATGTCAATATATCCTAGTTCAAACAGATGAGTACAATCTTAAACATCCTATGGGACTAGATTTCTTATTAATTAAAGGAGCCCTTTGTTTCACAGTAACTTTAAAAGTCTTATTTATCATTATATTCTTTAGGAGTCACTTAGGAAAACGATTTCCTGCTACCGTTTTTACTCAACCTTTGGATCTCCTATCTCTTGTCACCTGTAACAAAGTGCTGTAGGAAGGAGCGCTGCTGTATTGCTTTCATGTTCTCCATCAGCTCTGATATGGATCGTTGTTATAAAGCTTCATACATAATATATGCCATGTCTTAAAGCAGCCCTGTAAACGACTGTACGACTGTAAAGGTTTCTTAACTCAAGTAGCCTCCAGTTACCAGCTATAAAAAGGCATTTAAGCAGATCAGCATTAAAACTACCTGGTGAGATGAAAAATGGGGAGGCAGAATGGCCTAATGATGGATTATTGGGCTGTGACCAGTCACGTGGGAAAGTCACCTTTCTGTGGCTCCAGCATGCAAGTGCTGGCACTAATCTTTTTTGGAAATTGCTCTGTAAGTGCATGGTTTGCCCTCACAAGGGCCACCTTTCTGAGCACACACAGCGAGGATTTTTCAAGCAGTCCAAAAGAAATGTTGCCCTTCTCCCACTGGGTCTGAATTTGCTCTGGCTCCTTTGAAAATTCTGCCTTTGAAGTGCAAGTGTCTTTGAATGACTATACATGTTGGATTCTCATAGAATCATAGAACGGTTTGGGTTGGAAGGGACCTTTAAAGGTCATCTAGTCTAACCTCCCTGCAGTGAGCAGGGACATCTTCAGGTTCCTCAGAGCCCCAAAGTCCAACCTGACCTTGAATGTTTCCAGGGATGGGGCATCTACCACCTCTCTGGGCAACCTGGGCCAGTGTTTCACCACCCTCATTGTCAAAAATTTCTTCTTCTATGAAATTTCTGTGTCAAAAATTTCTTTTTCTATCTAGTCCAAATCTACCCTCTTCTAGTTTTAGACCATCACCCCTTGTCCTATCACAACAGACCCTGCTAAAAATTCTGTCCTCTTGTCCTTTCTTATAGGCCCCCTCTCAGCCCCGGCAGCTGCAGGAAGGTCTCCCCAGAGCCTTCTCTGCTCCAGGCTGAGCCCCCCCAGCTCTCCCAGCCTGTCCTCCCAGCAGAGCTGTTCCAGCCCTCGGAGCATTGCTGGGGCCTCCTCTGGCCCCGCTCCAGCAGGTCCGTGTCTCTCCTGTGCCGAGGGCTCCAGAGCTGGACGCAGCACTGCAGGGGGGTCTCCCCAGAGTGGGACAGAGGGGCAGAATCCCCTCCCTCGCCCTGCTGGCCACGTGGCTTTGGGGGCAGCCTAGGACACGGTTGGCTTCTGGGCTGTGAGCGCACATTGCCGGCTCCTGTCCAGCTTTTCATCCACTGGTACGCCCAGGTCCTTTTGGGCAGGGCTGCTCTCCATCCCTTCATCCCCAGCCTGTGCTGATACCGGGGGTTGCCCCGACCCAGGTGCAGGACCCTGCACTTGGCCTTGTGGAACCTCATGAGATTCACAGGGACCCATTCCTCGAGCTTGTCCAGGTCCCTCTGGATGGCATCCCATCCATCAGGCGTGTCAACCACTCCACTCAGCTTGGTGTCATCTGCAGACTTGCTGAGGGTGCACTCGATCCCACTGTCTATGTCACTGATGAAGGCATGAAACAGTACTGGTCCTAATACGGACCCCTCAGGGACACCACGCATCACTGATCTCCATTCTGCCTTTTTGCTGTAGCAGAGAGCTCTGAAACAGTTGGAGAAATGCCTTTGGAGCCTGTTCTGTCAGGAGGTGGGGTCCCATCCATGCCTGGAAAGCTATTTCTAGTGGCTCGATTTTTTGAAAATTTGGGCTGAAAATCAAGCCCATTATAAGCTTGTCGTGAGGACAATCAACTTCCTTCCCTACCTTGGCTCTTGCTGTGAACTCAGCAGAAGAGGAATGTGAATTCTCTGCCCTGTGCTGTCACATTGATCAGATTGTGATCTGTCTCCGTGGACATAGCTCACCAGTCCCAACCTACCACTGCGCTGGACACAAGTAATTTTGTAAGAGTGGAAGAACATAAGAAGAGAAAGACCGAAGGCCCCAGCTACTTCAGATTCCTGATTTTTCATAGTGCTTATAACGAATTATGACAATTTCCCCAAATTACTGTCATTTCCCCAGAACTGAACCCCAATTCCTGCTTTGGGGATGTAGTCTTGGGTACCCCAGAAGCTCTTGAAGGTGTTATTGAAGTATGTAAGGAGTGAGATTAATCTGAAGAATCAACTTGAGATGTCTTTGTATGACCTGGATGCCTGAGCTCCCATTATACTTGGTCGATACCCAGTCAGTGTAGCCAATAAAGTCCAGAGAGCAGTTCAGCTCACCCCTAAGTTTGCTACCTGCATTTGCTCCACTCTGTTGTTCTACAAATCCCACTGATGAGCTGTCTGCTGGATCTGCATTGACTTTGAGCTTGGACCCCTGGGATAGTCTTTGGTGACCTGAACTAAAAGACTTTCTGGCAGATGTTGCAGAAGACATCTCAGAGATCCGACCCTTTCAGAGCAGTAGTTGGAGACCAAGTGGGACACTCTGAGACAAATCAGATGACACTGGACATCTTCACTGAGGAATTTTAATCCATCTCCTGACCCACATGGAGGTGCCTACCTTGGTGACACCTAGATTTAGGCATGCTAATCCAGAGCTGCATCTCAGGAAACCCGTCAGACTAATTGTCTGGACTCTAGCCTGTCAGTGGAGGTAGTAGAGCAATGAGGAGCAACCTGCTCACAGCCAACATCAACCCCCTCCCTCATTAAATGCTCTGCCTTGCTTTCCAGAAGGTTTTCCTACGCTAGTTGGGGCTGGTCATGCTAAGAGAAAAAACCTTCTCCCCTGGTTATAAGTATGTGAAGCTTGTTTGCTGCTTATCACAGAATTATGCTTGGAGAAACCTTGTTAAAAGACATCATTACAAACACTGGCAGGATTTCTAGTTACGCTTCTTGTAAAATCAAATAGGAGTCAAGAGCACTGGCTGTGAAGCCTGCATTGTACTTGATGGAGGGAGGTGCAACCCACTCAAAGAAACGTTTCCAGCATATCCGTTGACACATCCCAATTATGCGACAGTGACAAGACACTTGCCAGCTTAAGAAGACATTGTCACATGAGCTTTCATCCCTGACATTTCTAACTTCCTGCTTTTCAAACAGAAAATATTTGTCCTGGCCCTCTTGTTGGCATCTCTTCTAAAGTCCCCCTTTGCCATGGCTCCTGCTTTGCACTCTTTGTTTATGCTAATGTAACGAGCTGCCTTTTGTGGATCCTGGATAAATAGGTTATTTCATAGACAGTAACACAATCAATTAATACTAGACTGTGAGCGTGATTTGTTTACCTAAACACTACTTTAAAACCAATGTTTTTCAGCAAGCAGTTCCTCTTGACAGGACTGGGCAACATCCTTTTGTTTGTAAGGAGGCAAATTAAAGGACATTGAAGACTAAGAAGATTTGTCAGGGTAAAACGTGAAATATGAAATTGTAGATGTGAACAAGAAAACAGAAGTTATTTGCTCTGAGCAAAGAAAAATGAGATTTGCCCTGTGTAAAAAGACATGTTCCTTTAGACAAAAACATTTTTCAGAGTACTGAAAGCTATTCTTTTCTTGAAACACTATGCCAGGAAGGTTTTACATTCATACCTCTCATTTATAATGTGAGGTGGTCAAAAAATGGGGAGGGAGAAGATATTTTTCATTTTAAGACATCATAATTGTTGGTAGCACATCTTCCCCAGTGAAGACCCCAAAAAACCTGTCCAGCGCCAGTGAAACATTAATTGCATCTACCCTGCTTCTGTCATTTGCTGTAAGGGGAGATCTCTGGCATCCACGCCAAGTCAAGTCCCTCCAGCTCATGGCTGGCCTCTTCCCAAGGCTGTGTTCACCTTGGCCATGCCAAGCTGGCACTTGGCCATGGTATCCTCCAGGATTCATATGGCATCTCTCTGGCCTTAAGATAAGAGTTAATTTTCAGTGCAAAATGCCTCAAAATGCAGCCCACTGGAGTAGCACTTATGTGGCACAACCCTCCCGTGGGATCTTGGCAGACTGTCCTACGGGTACTCGAGGTTGAGACTTGCTGTGGTAGTGCTGGAGAACCATGCAGGACAGAGGGAGGTACATTTAGCATGGGTCATACTGCCTACATGGGGAAATGCCTGAAGTGACCCCTGAATGCACCCAGGTTTCATCTCACAGGGAACTGGTTGGTTCAGTGCAAAAGAAAATATGGGAGAGAATTAATATTTATGATGTGTAGCTTGTCAATATTTATGGTGTAAATGTGGCAGGAACAAGCTGGGAAAGTAGGTTTTTTCACAGTACAGCTGAGCCCGAGGAAAAGCAGGGTTAGCATGTCAGAAGCTGTTCCTGCCCTGCTCCTTGGCTTCAAGGCAGGATTTAGGAGATGGCCAGATGTGCACACTGGCCAGCTGGACAACAGCTGGACAAACAGCACTGTCCAGAGATCCCACTGTCATTCCTAGCCTTCAGCCATGCCAGTTTACGAAATCAAAAGGGAAGTAGCAATACGGTTAAACTGCACAAAATCTATGTCGAATGTCGTCAGTTCTCCCTGACCGCGTCCTGTGCCACGTTTTAGGGTATCAGATCGGTGCCACCGTATAAATCAGAGTGGTTGACTCAGATGGCACAGCTGGCTGACTGCTGGCATCTTCTGCTGCTGGTACCATGGGCTCTGGGTGAGGGTGTCTGACACAGCCAAAATCCATCTTTCTTTCACGTGGTCCTTCCAAGGTCTACGTGTGGGTTATGGGAGAGCTCAGCCTTCATTGTGCCCGCTGGGGTCCAGCAAAACCCAAGTCACTTTGCACTGGGGGGGTACATGGGCAGGAGTCTTGCTTTGGGGGCTGGAGTTGTATCTCATCCCTGCTACAGGTATCTCTGTGCAGCCAGGATGGGTGCTGTGGATTTTCACCCTCTCTGGCTGCCTGACTACCATTTTTTTTCAACCTTGAATTTTTTGGGTTTGGCTGCAGCTTTGTGACAGACGTAGGAGCTGAGTCTCTCTGCATGATTTCAAAGCGAGTGCGAATTTCAAATATACCAGATGCTGCTATCGGGCCAAATCTTGCTTCAGCTCTGTACAAGCCCGGAGGTGCTTGAACGTAACCAGACGTGTCCTGGGGAAGCTTACTGAGAGTTCAAGAGTGGAGAAAAAGTTATCAATGTCATAATAAAATTAGGGACTTCGAGGAACTGCCTTGAGCAAAGATGCTTGCCTAGCAGGTGAGATCCTGGGGTCACGTCCACAGTTGGTTACGGCCTTTTGGGTTTCTTAAAAATGTTCCTACATTCCTAAAACCTATTGTTTACCAAAGAAAATCAAAGAAGGATTTTAATTCTTAAATACCTCCATGGACCTGGCTTTCAGTTCACCTAGATTTCAGTCTCCAACCTGTATAGTTCTTCTTTTTAAAGGCAAGATTTTGGGGGAAGCAAGGATTATTCCTCCCTCTGGGTTCTCTGGATCCAAACAGTACTGGAGCAGAATCAGGCTCTTGCTGCAAGTATCTTTTACTGTATTTGTCATTGAAACTAAATCCGTGTGGTTTGATTCCCCAACGGTCCATAGAGAGCTCCAGGGCACGATGAAAGAGAAGTCCCAAACTGCTAACTGTGTGTAGAGACCTGCAGTGGATGCCACCCATTCTGCTGTGTATCCCACAGCTTCAAAGGAGGATGAGAATATGTCTCATTTAACAGGAGTGTACTTTATTTTCTCGTAAAAAAAAAAATCCATCTCTAAGGGCTGAAAGCTGATGTGGGTCATCATAACTGCTACCTTCCTCATCCTCACTGACCTTCCGAGCCCCGCACACCTCAGTGAGCTGCCCAGCAGCAAACTTTAGCCAAGACTGAGGAAGAGGAAAAGCTGGAGAGCAGAAATCACCATGTGGCAGCTGGGGATTATCTGTGCACGCAAGTTGGACAGGAATATTATTTTTAAAAATCTTTCTTTTCAAGAAACTATTTTTAAGGCTTGTGGGTTATCGGAGGTGCAGGTAACACCCATAAGCCCATGATGTTCTTAAAATGGATGTGGTTTTAGGAATATTTCAGGGATTTTTCATTCTGTCAAGAGAGAGTGGTTCTGGCATGGCTGCAGAGTGGAGAATCTGGAGAGTGGAGAAGAGGGATGTAACAGGAGAGGGGCTGCAGGATTTGGAGTAAAAGGCTCACTGGATTAACAAGGCTCAATTACCAGTCACAAGATACTGGGATTTTTCAGCAGTGAATCTCCAAGCAGTTGACAAAGCCAGGGCACTATTCCTCTCTCCATTTCAGAGGTGGGGAAACTGAGGCACAGAGGCCATCACTTGTCAGAGGTCAGCCAGGATCTGGGATCAGTCTAGAGTAAACCCAAGGTCATCTGTAGGCAGGACATGAACTACCAAAGGGGTATGGTCTGAAATGAGATCAAAAAATCTACTTCATGAGAAAAAGCTCAATTTCCTTCTTTATTTATTAACCCACAGCCATGTCTTGCTTGACAGAGTCAGGGTAAGGAAAGTATTTATATACCTTCCCTCCTGATCCCTGGACTGAGATACAGACTCCCGAGCTCATTATGACCTCAAATATGTTACCTATTACCTTTAATGGCATATTTTAGACTCCTCCACTCATCTGCATTCTTATTAAATGTGCTTAGCAACCTGGCAGTGAAGAAATAGAAGTGTCAGCTTCTTCAAATTAAAATAAAAAATCAATTATGCTCTTAGGGGCAGATGGAGATTAAGCTAAATACAATGTACATTTACACTATTGTGGAAGCCGGGGCCTTTATGTGCAATTAGTGGCATTTCATTCTTAATCTTCCTCCTTAGTACAGAAGGAGCCCTTAAAAGAGTAAAAGCCACCCACAAGCCTGTTTCACAGTCAGCTTCAGAGAGATGCTTCCAAATGTATCATTTTCATCTTTTTTTGTCGATCAAAAAATTTACTTGTATGTCCTTTTCATTCTTCGCTGTTATTTTGGGGGTGCTGGGGAACGGGGGTTGGAAGGAGGACGGAGAAGGTCGAGGGTATAACTGCAAGATTAGCTTTTGTTGCAAGGGGAGATGTTTGCCAGAAAAACTTGAGCACGAAGCGTATTGTGGGTGGGCTTTCGGGCTGTTGTGGGAACGTGCCAGGGCATTTCTGCCCACAACTGACCAGCTCATAAATCTGATACACCACCGAAACCGTGGAAGTGCTTTGGCTTACTTTCAAGCCCGCTGTGCAAGCAGGGCACATGGAGAGCCAGAACGACTCTGGATTTTCCATACTATGGTACAGAATTCACTCAACGCGCAGCAACTGCTCCGATGCCTATCGGGGTGCTGCAGCGATGATGAAAAATGCAGATGCGAGGCACAGTTTACATTTTTTTATAAGACATCATTTCCCGGTCATCCTTGTCAGTTAGAGCTTTTGGTCTTGTTCTGCCGTTATGGAGACTCCTGTGCTAAAGGGCAAGAAGGGAAATTACTTGTTTAGCATCACAAAGTTGGGCAGAAACGGCCCTGTAAGTGAAAGCTGTGCTGCCCCGCTTCAGAGGTCTACCTCCATTTCCATTACTGCAGCCTTTCCCCGGGACCGCACATCTGTGTGTGAGAGCTCAGCTCCTCCGGCC
>NW_010554305.1:0-4996 GCF_000687285.1 Phaethon lepturus | reverse complement strand
GTTTCCCCAGCCTCCCTCCCCTACACCAGCCCTTAGAGGCTAAACAAGCCAGGAGGTGTTTCCCTGCTGAGGAAAAGCCTGTAAATAATCAAAATAAATAAGGAAGCTGTTAATAAATGGTAGAAGTGAGCTAGTTCTTGATACGGGAGTGGATCTCTTCCGTAGTGCAGGCATGGTCAATAAGACTCCTAGCTATGAGGCTCAGTATTGAACCTCAGCGCTGTGATTTATTGGATGTAACATATGCTTCCTTTTCATTTACTGCTAAGGTGGAAGAGCTTAGAGAGACCACGCTTCCTAGGCATTCTTGAGCTGCAGACATGATGCACTGAGATTGTGCGGTTAATGCTAAAGCCATGCATCGCCTCTCTGCTGAATAGTTACAAGTCCTACGCAGCGATTTCTAGTCAACGGGCAATAAAAATAAATAAAACTTGGTAAGTAAGCGGTAATGAAGACTGCTTTGGGCTGTGGAGTTGATGCGTGGATCTCCATGCTCTGTGTGCATCCTGGGCAGGGGTCTGCAGGGCAGCTGCTGCTGGAGGCTGCGGGGATGCCCAGCCCTGAGACCTCCCATTTGAGAGGTGATGATCCCTTTGCCATGGTATCCCTCGAGTTGCTGCCGGAGAAGGGGTACAGCAAGAGACAGGCTTTTTACCTCTACAACCAATGCACGCAGGGCTGGTGCTGTCAAAGAAGAGGTGCAAGGCAGTGTGAGACTACATAGTCCTGTGAGTGTTTTATGAATCCCAAGCCAGCAATCTCATAGCTGGTTAAGCAGCAGGACTTTTACTGTGAAGCGTAACGAGGGAGTTTAAATTTTGGATTAACTCCACTTGTGCTTATCTCTTCTTTAGGTCATGCCTTAAACACCTGCCTTCAAAGTGCCCGGCACTCAACGGTAAATCGGATGAAAAAAGGTGTCTGCAAAATGCAGCCTAAACGTGATATCCCTCTCCAGGAGATGGCACTGTGAAACTAGTCTTTCAGCATCCCAATGCCGGCTTGCAGGGACCAGCTTCTCTCTGAATTAGGGCTGATGAATAAAAAGAAGACAAAGGTGTAAGTGATAGCCCTGGCCCCGAGACACATCGCCAGCATCAGCTGGCATGAAATAAGGGCCTTATGGTGGTTTTTTCCTCTTGTAAAGATTGAGTATAAGGTGGGTTGAATACTGTAAGGCTCAGAAGCTGAAGGCCATGGTTTACTGCATGGTGGGAAGAAAATGCAGAGTAGCTTCGCCATGAGCCCAGGAGCATTCCCACAGAAAGGAGGTTTCCGTGGTGGAAGAACAAGTAACAGGAGCTGCACTTGGCAATGGAGGTGGCCCCAGGTGTTGTCCCGTTGGTCTCCTCTCTGACACCAAGCTCCCGTTAGTCTCCCTGCTCGAGCTCACTCACGTTTGATACCTCTAACCACCCCCAAACAATTCACCAGTGTCAGCCGCACAGCCTTGCCCCGCCTTGCAGTGCAGTGCAGTCAGACTCGACGGCAGCATCCCAAAGCAGGCAACTATCTCCCCACATCGGAGCTCCTTTGGCTATAGACCCGGCTGCTGCCAAATAACTTCTGCCCGGTCTAATAGTGTTTATTACAGGTGAACCTCCAGAGCCTGAGTTTTGCCAGTTTGCCTATAGAAAGGGCGGCTCAGACCTCACCGTTTGCACTACCTGCAAGGCTAACGCCGCTTACTCATGTTTATGACCACATCTAGACACTGTGTGCAAACACAGACCTCGACTCAGCACCACGTTAAGCCTGTGGGATACTCTGAGTCCTTCAGGCACCTGGCTGGATTGGGGCCAGAAACGGGTGCCCAGGTGCACATCCATCTATAAATCCTAAAATGTCCCCCAGCACATTTACCTTCCTGAGCCAGGAGAAACGACATAAATTGGGCGTGTTAATGCTGTAATATTTGCGTGTGTGTGTGCATGCTTGTGTCTCTTTCTGTAGAAGACCTTTTTACATCTCCACCTTTCCTCCAGAAACCTGAGCCTGCTGAAGACGACAGCCTGGAAAACGGGAGGTTTTGTCTGTTGATAATCCATCCCAGGAACTGCTGGTGTGTAACGTAATGGGGCTGGCTGAACTTCACTGCGTTGGGCAGGTCGCTCTTGTTCAGCTATGCGGAGCTTGGGCTGGGAACAGCTGTATCCTTTGGGGGTGATCATCAGAGGCGAGGGCAGATGAACGATCGTCGCAACCTGGGTACTTGGTGCTCAGGTAAATCTCATTTTTTACCAGTGCTATTTGCATAAAAGCATTTTTGTTAAAAACAACAACAAATTGCAGATGTGAAACTTCAATTCCCAACTTGAAATACAAGCTTGGGTGTCACGTAGCTGCCAACAGATGTGGCATTAAACACCATGGATAGCAGTGAAATTAATGGAGCCAAGTTAATTTTAATCAGTTGAAGATAGTGAGGACACAATGTCACTGAGACTAAAACTGGAGCTAACCTCCATGTGGTTTTTTCACCAGGGATTACATCCATTTTATATCTTGGGACACTGTGCTAGCACAATTCAGTATTTCTCAAAGCGCTTTCCTTTTTTGCTTTAAAAGGTAGTATTAAAACGAAATCTC
Source organism: Phaethon lepturus (assembly GCF_000687285.1). Classification (NCBI taxonomy): domain Eukaryota; kingdom Metazoa; phylum Chordata; class Aves; order Phaethontiformes; family Phaethontidae; genus Phaethon; species Phaethon lepturus. Next base: position 2,404 of record NW_010554305.1, on the reverse strand, counting down.
TCAGCTATTACTGCAGCTCGTGTCCACTGAACCAATTTGTATTCTCAGCTATGAGCAAGATCCAATGTCTTTGCTGCCAACAGGAGCCGTTACAGTCATCTTCAGATCAGACTTGATATAAATCTGCACCTTTTTATTCATATCTGAAAGTCTTACTGTAGCAGCCACTTTGAAAAAATTCTGAAGGGATTTTCTTCCTCAGCCTTGCTTATGTTTATTTTTTTTTTAATCCACCTTTCTGGACACCTTCCATAGAGCTAATTTAGATCAAAAACTCTTTGGACAAGGATAATGCCTTCTTCTACATCTCTATGTACAGGGCCAAATGCACTGCCAGTGCTTCAGAAATAGTCTCTAAATAAAAATAAAAGGGGGCAGGGCGGAGAAAACCAAGGCCAAGAGGGAAGAAGAAGCTCCAGCGAGGTCAGTGGAACCAAAGCCGCTGCAAAGAGCACTTAAGTGTGAATAGATATAAAGCACAAAGGCATCCAGTGTTAATGGAAAGGACATGGAGAAACATCTGAAATGCTGTGAGAGCCGCTGTGGCTGCGTCCCTAAGCTGGATGATGGTAGTGTCACCCGTCACCAGCTTTAGGTCAAAATATGCTGCAAGAGGAATCTCAGTGTAACCTAATTTAGAGCAGGTTAAAAGGAGCGAGAACACAGACATCATGTTTGCAGAGCATCTTCCTTTCAAAAGTATGTTGAAAATCTGAAATGTTACCATGCTGAAAATGTCAACCACTTCCATGATCATCTGGAGAAACAGGTCTTCAATGCTTTCCTGGCATCTGTTGGATTTTTGACTTATTTTGAAGTTCTGACAGTGTTCCCTTGCTGTTTTGAAATCCCATCCAACCCAAAGCCTGAAAAATATGAACTGCTGGGCTGAACCCATCTCTATGACCTTTCAGAGATGGACTGTGAATGGCAAGAAGGTGGATTGTGGTGAAGAAATGCACTGCCTGCAATATTTGCTCTTTTCTCCGGTCTTCGGTATCTTCTCCACATCTCTATTGCATTCCTCACTTGTCCGCTCGTACAAAACCCCTGTGGTGGGCTAATGTGTCCACGAGAGGCTGGTGGAAAAGAAAGGGCATGAGGGGAATGGGAGAGAAAGGGGATGGGGAGGTTCAGCGGTGACTCCCCAGCAAGAACGGGTGCAAAGGGTGCTGGTGATTGCAGTGGGAAAATTACAGCTGTGGGAAATCAGTGCCACTGCTCTGCTGTGTCCCAAGGTGTGAGGCCACCCTTCCCTGCAGCTCCCCTGCTCCTGCAAGGAGGGATGCTCGCAGGCTCACCTGGAAACTTCAAACCTGGCTCAGAAATGACGGAGAACAGCAAGTAGAGACAGTGATTGCATCTGAGCCTGTGGGGTGAGGTGCAAATTTGAGAGCCTGGGCATGAGGACAGACACACAAGTGTGTGGGATGAATTCCACAGTGGAAAGGACAAAGCCCAGGAGTGGTTGTGGCCCCGCAGCAATGATGCCCCATCCCTCCGCACTCCTCCAGACCTGTTGAACGTGTGTGCGCTGCACCAGCCCCCATCCCTGAGGATGCTCCAAAAGCATTTGCTTGCATCCTCAGCCCCGTCAGGGATATCGTCCCTGCCTGCCTGCAAGGAGAAGGGAGCTGGGGCTCCAGAACTCCCCGCCAAGAAGCATTTACACAGCCCCTGCGCAGGGTTGCAAGAGAGGGAGCGAGATCCCTGAAAAATACATCCACAGCCCCTGAGCAAACCTGGGTGGGGAAAGCTCCAGAGGTCAGAGCATCCCAAATAACCCCGACTGCAGAGGGGGCTTTTACCCTCATCCGGTCCCTGGGGATTTTTTCAGGTGTCTGGTCAGACTTTCCAGCCCTGCATCGGGACCGATTTTTTTTTTTTTTCCCCGAAAGGAAAAAAATAAAAAAAGAAAAAAGAAGAAAAAAAGCAAAATCCCGCAGTGTGGCCGTACGTGCCAACACCCCCACATGAGCACAGCCGCACGCACCGACGCTCAGCGCAATTCTGCCGTGAATCCCCTGCAACCGCCACGCAAATAAATAACCGTCGAAGAGCCCAACCAGCGAACGACAGAAAGTTGTGCCTCTGCCCGGGCGCCGGGAAGGACGGAGGGGTGCGCCCACGGCTGATTTGGCGTCTTGCCTTGCGCCTTCCCCTGCTTTTTTAGTATTATTATTATTATTTTTAATTGATTTTCTGCAAAAGGGAATAAGCAGGTAACGCAGGAGCCTGGTGAGGCGGAGGGGACGGGCGGGCTGGAGGGGACGCGATGCATTTTTGCTTTCCCTTCTTTCCCCATCTCCCTCCCTGGAAGTTTCTTCGCGACGTGAAATAAGGGGAAAAACCGAAATAAAAGGCTGCGGAGAGCGGTGGGGAGGGGAAGATCGGAGGCAGAGCT
>NW_010554304.1:27521-31244 GCF_000687285.1 Phaethon lepturus | reverse complement strand
GGGAAACAAACACGAGTGGCGTTTGTTTTCTCCTCGGAAAAAAAGCAGTTGGTTGTTTTGTTGGTTTTTTTTTTTCCTCCGGGAGAATTTACAAGCATCCCATTTTTTTCCTGGTGCAGATTTGCTGATTTCAGCGAGGTCCCACGAGGCATAAATTTGGCCCGTCATCTCTATACTTTTGCCAGACACCTATTAAGCTTTTTAACACTATCTACACCTTTTAGTGTATGAATAATTACCATATTCCAGCACGCACCATCATTCCTTCCATCACAAAATGTCAGTTTAAAAGCTACTTTGATCTTTTGGATAACTGTCCTGATTTAAAATAACAGAAGAAAAAAAAAAAAATAAGACTACCATGCTCAGCGGTGCGTGACTGACAAATCTGTTGTAGTTTGGAGCATATTTTAAGAAACTCTTTTTAAACCTCTTGTAGAAACACATTCTTAGAAAAGGTGTTACACACTAGGAAACTGAGCAACGTGATTTATTTCAGGTGCTATTGATATAGTTATGTTTATACAGGTATAATAGATTTCCTAGTGTCTGACTCGCTATTATACAAGTCTATATCATCTGCAAAGATTTTTAAACTTACTTCTATTTTCTGAAGCTATGTGAAACAGATAAGTATTTTGCCTCGGCCTCAAGTTAAGGTTTTATTTTCTTTCTCAATCCGTGTTGAAATGTTTGAAATTGCTAAATCATTAATTTCACATGGTTGCAACAAAAAGAATTCAAACTCCAGACACCTCTAACCCGGCTAGAGAAAAAACTGAACTTTTTGTAGCCTCTGTAAATCTTCTCTTGTACTTGGGACAGAAAATTCTGAAACTGGACAATTTTTGCATGATTTGGTTTACAGTATGGATGCTTGATATACCTCTTGGGGTTTTTCGGAGGGTCTATCCTTTCAAAGCTATTTTAAATAAAATTGCCACATCTTGTGACAGAGACAGGATTTGGAATTTGTGTCTAAGTCATAGGCAAAGCAACATAGCCCCAGAAACCTCGAGATGAGTCTTATTATTGTGCTACCCGGACCCTGAAAGTGTCTTTAAATATCTTTTTTGTTTGTTTTCAGTATAAGACACTCTGTGTTTACACTTTTCATTGAAGTAACAATCTTCCTTGGTCATCTTCTTGTTTTCTAATTTTAGTATCTTACAATTTAGAATTCCCTATTACTACAAATAATGTGATGAATCTTGTAAAAAGTCTTGCAAATTTGAGTCGAATTCAGCCCGGTTGGGTTCTCTGAAGGGCCAGAAGGTCTCTGGTTTGTATCACAGGTGTGTGACCTATGGTGGAAAGTTCTAAGGCACAATAAATGCGAGTGAGTGCAGTTCCTTTGAAGTATATTAAGTATCTGGCCCCAGTGTAGAAAATTTTATTGCACGTGTGAATGCTTGCATAGAATTTTGTACGGGAAAGAATTTGAGGTTAAATATTGTCAGATGAAGCATCTCCTCCGAAAAGAGACTAAACCAAAATAAGTCTTTTAAAAAAGCTGTCATGACAACTTTTCAGGTGCTCTTGAATTATCTAAAACTTTTCCACATATTTAAATATAATTTATAGCTTTTCAGTCCCAGCAGTGAATGCCATTCCTAAGCAGCAGCTTAGCGAGGTTTAACCACGTGTCCCTCGTAAGGCAGGTAACGTTAGTCTGCTGTGGAAACCACCTGCAGCAGCCCAGCTATGAAGAAGCAGGTGGCAAGAAGTACGGCAGACCTGTTCCTCTGCTCAAAGGCCGTTTTCTGCTCAAAAAAGCAGGTACCTGTTCCCATAGAGGCATCCGGACAGCAACCGGTAAAGCAGGAACCTTTCTGCCAGGAGCTGCTCCCTGCAAAGGACCCGGGCAGCGCAGGCTCTTCATCCCAGAGAGCTTTGAGAGAGTTTGTCTTCACCCCCTCCGTGCCAGCATACACCCGAGTTGCAAAATTTGCAGTGGAACCTGATGCACCATTTCAGGTCTGTGTGTGTGTGTGTGCGTAAAACCGAGCCAAGAAATGCAATTTAAAAATAGCAAACTTTTCTTTTTTTTTTTTTTTCCTTAATTGCAATGGTTTTAAAGCCATCTTAACAGCCGCGGTTGGCGTGATTGCTAACAACGTTGCTGTTTGTGATTTTGACAGACATTACTGCTCCCCAGGAGAGCTACAGAGCAATCGTGGCTGTCCCTCTCGTTTAACCGCACCGCTGTGGGATTAGCCAGGGAAAACTACAAAGAGCAGAGGCTCCAGTTAAGCCTAGCTCTAGTTAAGATTAAAGATTAAAGGTAGAGCTATGAAAAGGAAATAAAAGAATCCTTCTGTTGCACCTGCGCACAAGTTGCGTGAGATCTGCAAGGGCTTTTGACTGCATTAACTGATGTTTTGCTTTCTGCTAGGCTTTTTACAAAAATGGACTTGTTTGAAATATCTCTCTTCTGTCTACATTTGAACAGCAGACACAGTGACATAAATAAGGACTGGTGTTTTTCTTTTCCTTTGGGTTTTTTGTGTGGCCTTGTGATTTGATCTTGGTTTGCTTGTCTTGCAGAATTACTGCTGAAAATTAACTCTGTGATTACCAAGTGCATATATCAAATGCTACTGTGCTATGTATCAATACATACAGCTGTACTAATCCCTGAACTTCTCTTCTTAATGATGCAGATCCACAGAAAAATAAGTACCTCCCTCTTCCCTCCCCAAGAAAAAAAATTAAATAAATCCAGAACAAAATGTTGCTTTTTTAATAGGAAATAAAAAAACTCCTATTTTTTTATGGTTTTGAAGTATAGGAGCAGTGTTATAGACTCTGTTTCAATTTCTTTTAAACATCTCAAAATCCATAAAAAGCAAAATAACATAAAAGTCCAGTAACAAAAGAGTATTCAGCCAGCTACCAGCCGACCACTGTGGGTCAAATACAAACAAAGGCAGGTCTCTTGAAACCCAGGTATTAAAACAGAGATGAATGCGTCCTGCTAAAGATAAAACTAATTTCACGGTAGCATCACAGCTGTTTTAAATACAGTATCTCATATTCTTACCTCACAAACTAAAGAAGAATCTAAAATTGAGGGACACAATCAATGCTTTTTCCTATGCACAGAGGCCCTTGCGCTTCCTTCGTCTCACGCCATCGCAGCAACCTAAATCAACACACTACTGCTGCCCTCACAACCAACATGCAGCTAGCTGAAGAGTCTTCTCCGAACAGCTTTCCACGTGTTTTTTATGAAGTCCCAGCCACCTTGCAAGCTGCCCAAGGCTGTTGGTCTCCAGCAAAGCTCAGCCTGACCAGGAGGCAAAAAAATAAGTACATCCAGCTGCTGCTAAGTGACTTTCCTAAGCTTTTGGTTTTTGAACGAAAGAAGAGGGGGACAACTCTTGTCGCTTTTCCTGTGATGGGTTTCTTAGGCCAGGCCATCAGGGTGAAGGAGATGCCTTCAGCAATGTTGTCAATGTCAGCTGAGTTCAGCAGCACCATAAAGCTACATCTTTGCTGCTGTAGCCTCTAATTACCAAGCGGGTCAGAGCGCAGACCCCTTCCTCCACCGCATCGCTTAAGTGGGGGCTGAGGAACTTGAGAAGGAAAGCATCACCTCTTCAAAAGGCAAAGTGGACAGCCAACAAACACAAAAATGGGGCAGAAAGGAAGAGATCGGAGGAATTATTTCTCCTATTGATGCTGCTGAAAGAGGACGGCTGGCTGCTCTCCCCATCCAGC
>NW_010554304.1:22809-27490 GCF_000687285.1 Phaethon lepturus | reverse complement strand
CTGCCGTCACTGTGGCCAGTGCCGAGCCAGGAAGGTGAGCCTTTTGTGTGCCTGGCTCGGCACTGCGGCCACATATGGCCAGTTATTCTTAGAAGTATCACCAGAGAGTCTCCTTCACAGAGAGGAGACTCCAAAATTGGAGCCCTGTGGTTCGACAGCAGTTATAATGCCAAGCAACGACATTTGACTTCTGCATGGTATTTCTCATACTCCTTATTTGAGAATGGGAAACACACAAGTGCAGTAATAAATGTAGCTACCATGGGCATAAAATCGTAACACTATAGTGATCCTTAGTGTATAAAAAAGTAGAAGGAGCTTCTCCTATAATTTCCGTGTAGGGCAGCGAAGCTGGTGAAGGGTCTGGAGAACAAGTCATACAAAGAGGAGCTGAGGGAACTGGGGGTGTTCAGTCTGGAGAAGAGGAGGCTGAGGGGAGCCCTCATCCCTCTCTACAGCTACCTGAAAGGGGGTTGTGGTGAGGTGGGGGTTGGTCTCTTCTCCCAACGAACCAGCGATAGGACGAGAGGAAATGGCCTCAAGTTGTGCCGGGGGAGGTTTTGACTGGGTATTAGGAAAAAAGTCTTTACTGAGAGAGTGGTCAAACATTGGCACAGGCTGCCCAGGGAGGTGGTGGGGTCACCATCACTGGAGGTGTTCAAAAAACTTGTAGATGTGGCACTTCAGGACATGGTTTAGTGGGCATGGTGGTGAGGGGTTGAGGGCTGGACTTCATGATCTTAAAGGTCTTTTATAATCTTAATTATTCTCTGATTCTACAATTCTAAAACCATGACTGCCAGCAAGAGATGCTGTTTTTGTGTTAAACCTCAGTTAGTGGTGCTTTTACCACTGGTTGTCTACTGGCATGCCAAGCCAGTGAGTGTTTTTTGATTCAGGAGACCAAATCACGCTTCTGCTAGCACAGACAGCAAATTGCACTTTCAGTGCAAAAGGACAGCACTTCACTCAGGACACTGACGAAAAGGAGAGGGGGAAGATATTGACAAGTCCATCAGACCACCACGTTGGTGCCAAATTGAGGTGTGGTGAGGGAAGACAGCTTGGCTTAAACACGTTTGAATTTCAGCTGTGTAATTTGGTTCATAACACCTACATGCAGAAACTGTAGGAAGCAGCAGAGTTGTGTGCATATGGGCAAGGGTCTTTCTCCGTAGGAACCCCCATCATGGTTTCCCTCTGCCTTCTTCTCTGAATCATTACTAGAGAACATGCCTCTTTTATGCCCTTTTCCTCCGAATCCCACATGCAACACTTTTTCCTACTCAACGTAGAATAATCTTAGCATAATAGCTAGTCTAAACTAGTCAGAAAGTTTGATGTTCTCTGCCCAAAATTAGACTCGCCCCTTCCAGTTGAGGCACAGCTGAATATATTTTTGTTCTCTCTTGTCCCAGATCTGCTTTGCAGGAGTGTTTATAAAGAATAGCCCCTCTATATGACATTTTTTAAATGCATTATGTCACCTTCCCCTGACAATGGAGCTTTAGTTTTAAGACAAGGTTGGAAATATTTATGAAAAGTGCAAAACAACATTAATGGGATTTATCACAAAGCGGTCATGTGGAACCTGGAAATCTGGCAAAGATTAGAGTCTTTCCACTGGCATTGATGGATAATGCTTCCGGGGCTTTAAGAGTCTAGCTGTATTTCTGTAAGTTCTTTCAGATAGCACATCCGAAAAAAAATTAAAATTGTATAGAAGTTGTTAGTGGAAAAGTTAGTATTTTTCACCATGTTTGTAAATGTGGTCGTTTTCATAAGGTGGATTGCCTTACGAAAGTGCACTGGTCCCTTAGCCGATGCAAAGCATTGTCTCATGTGGCCGAGTCTCATAGACCTTCTGCCAAAGAGACACTCTTACACCCAAAAAAAAAGGAGGCAATGGAGCTATTTGCTCCATTTTGCTCTCCTATTGCAATAGGAGAGTGCAAAACCATGTCAAGGCTTGGTTTTGTCTTTTTGTTTGCTTTAAAATCTGGAGTAAAAAAGTGAAAACTGGCAGTCTAACCTAATTATCAGTACAAGTGCTGATTAAAACAGTAAAAACACACATGCTTACATTAGCAATATTTCATAATACAAATGGGAAATTACATTTCTTTCCCTTCATCTATTATATAATATATAGAAGTAGAGGTGCAAATATGTCTGCTGACTCTGGTATCTTCTGCCTGTGCTGTCTTAGGCATAGCAGTTCTTATTTGACCATTACTATTTTGTGGAGTATTCTAATTATAGCACAAAATGTTTACAATTCTGCTGAAATATGTAAATGATGCAAGTGTGAGTCTAATAGCAAAAATGTGATTTTTAAGAAAAAAATACATAAACTGACAAAATGCAGGAGAGAAATACTTTTCAGAGAATAACGTCTGTGCAGTAGAAGGTGGACAAATAATGCAGAGTACTGAATGAATATATGTCCCTTCAAAACAGTACAAGCTCTCCTTTGACATGCAAGCAGTTCAGTAAGGAGGAAAAAGGCTAGAATTGAATTTAGCTGATGCAAATGAAATTAAAGCTAAATTGGTTGTCACATCAAGATGATGTTAACTATGTAAATGTTTGCTATTTATTAAGCCACCGTTTAGCATTTAGACTGTGATAAAAATACAAGACTCTTGTCGTACTTTTAAGATACAAGCTGTGCATTTAAAAGGGCATATATATAGATTATTCACCCCTTTCACACCTTTGAGAATTAAATTTAAAATCTCTTCTACTTTTTTCCACTTTTTTCTGTAATTATAGCTGACATATGCTGTAGTTCCAGGCTACCAAAAAACCCCAAGTAAAACCAAAAATCCCAAACCACCAGGCTTTTCTAGCTAAGCAGTATCCCATTACATCATTTCTTCAGATGCATTCATTCTCTACAATACGGTTGGCTGTTTCAGGTTGACTACCAAAATAATTTGCCTGAGGAGCAAGATTTAATTGTCTTACAACTACCTCTGTGAAGGACAATAGGGATTACAAGTACTCATTGATTATACTATTGGCTAGAATAAGGGACTCCCATTCTAGCGTTTCTCATTCATTTTGTCGTTGCATTCTCTTTGAAAGAGACCAAATGGGTCCCAGCAGGTGAAAGCAAAGAAACCTGAAAGGCCCCTTTGATGAACGACAATACCCCAACTGCCCTCCCCCCATTTTTGGAGAGTATAAAACCTTATTAAATCATGCCCGGTTAGATATTGATTGAGAGGGAGCTAAACTAAACCCAACAATAGCAGCATGGATCAGAGAACAGTGCTTTCAGCAGCGGGCACCGAGCACAGCTAAGCTTTCCCGTCCTTTTGCTGTGTGGGTTTTGGTTTGGGTTTTCGTGTTTTGTTTTGTTTTTGAACTATTTACTTTTGTTTAAGCCGTTATAGAAGAATGTCACACAATTATACCAGCTCTGTCAATCACAGATAGCCGGTAGCTGTCCCTGTAGTACCAGTGTTTTGTCTTTCAGACTGTCGCAAGGAATCCCACAAAGAGCGTTAAAGTTAAGACGTGGGGTTTTTTCATTTTGATTATTTTTCACTGTTCTGAGCAATTATCACAACGGCCACTGACTTCAGGTTGCCCTTAATTATTACGAGGCTGGTTTGGAGCAAACCATGTGAACGGAACAAATGAAATAATGTGGTAAAGACTGCTGCACGAAAGCAACAACAACAAAAAAACACTGTTTTTTTAAATCATATTTTATTTTAGGCTATTTTTATTACTTGCCTGTCAAGTCCCATATTTATGAAACCCACTACAAAAATTCTTTTCATGGCAGTCATCTCAGCATAACTTGAATCTGCCTGCTTTTGAGGAGACCTCTTTAATAGGACTGTGTGTTAATTAACTGACAGTGATTTAATTATATTTAAAGCGTAGTGCATTTCAGACCATGGTAGGAAGTGATGAAACATGAATAAGCACACATTTAATCCTACAGGCATCTTTCTTCTGATAACAGAGAATCTTGGTCCAGCCTCTGAAGAATTTATTTGCTTTAAATCTTTTGCTTGGCGTTTAATTTCCTTTTTTCCTACCAGGGGTCTACAGGTGTTCCTTCTCACAGGCAAAAGATCCCTGAATCAAGGACGTTGCTTAAAGGAATAAAAATAGAATAAAAATGAAAACAGTCCATTTTTAAACAGCATCGCTGTTCTATGTAATAACCGATTCCTAAATTCAATAAACTGTGTAAAAATTTTACTTTTGGATTAATTTTGGATGAAAAATCAAATCATCATCCAGATCATAGCAATTTAAATACTGATGTTGTTATTCATCACTATCAAAGACATGCAGTTTTTCTGTTTATTATTAATAATCTTATGTGAGGGAGTTGCACTGTTCTGTATGAAAAGCCTCTCTTGGTACCCAAGTGTATACTTTTTGAATAACTGAAATTGTTATAGAATTTCTGAACCCATTATTCAGAGGTAAAAATTGTTTTGATAGTTGTAAAATAAAATTGAAGAATTAAAAATAATGTGTTCACACTATGAACATGGGAAATAAAACAGCTTTTATTGCTGACAATTTGGTATATTTCACTACTGCTGTGAAAACATCTGAAGAAAATCCTGGGGGGGAAAAAAGAGATAAAATGACACAGAATAATGGAGGAATTATGCTTTTGAAAATAATATAAAGAAAATAATTAATT
>NW_010554304.1:2788-22778 GCF_000687285.1 Phaethon lepturus | reverse complement strand
TATATTATAATAATGTGTTTATGTCCATATTAATTTTTTATTCATTTACATTATCCTTATCCTAAGAGCTGCTTTGCTGCTATTTAATATTTTCCATTTGTTTGCCTTCTCCATGTCAAGTCCATCAGGATTATCCTGTGATTTCATGCTGTAACTTGCATTAATCTAAAACATTAACAAATACTTATTACAATCCTCCTCTATTAAGCTAACTGTACATTCCTGAGTCTAAAAATTACAAAGGTTAATTGCTGTTTAAATTGAAACCAAAGTACCAAGTTTTACAGCTATCTCTTTTGTTGTTTCGGGGCAAAGGGAGTATGCAATTTGTTAATGGCAAATTTGACAATGGTAAAATCAATATATAACACAGACATAAGATTTAAGCCAAGGAGTTTCAAGTCATATTGTGAAAATTACAGATAAGCTTGGGAGTGCAATATCTTCAACAGGTTTTATGAGTACAGCTCGCCAGTTACAGAGCTTCAAATTTTTATATGATGCTCAGGATGAATAATTAATTGGCTGAAATATATGGCTAATTGTATTTTCATTTGATTTGACTTTTCAAGCACAAATGTTACATGCTAGCTTTATACTAATGATTACCTGGTTCTAGGCAGATCTGTGCTGCCAGGAAGAACGTCTAACATCATTCTCTTGGTTGTAAGGGAATCTGGTAATTCAACCATCAGCAACTGCATTGCAAAATCTGTCTTCCTTAAAGAGCTCTATGAAAACGTAATCTGATGGCTCAGGACGTTACAAGGTTTTTTCCTGTCTTATATTCTCTGCTGTCTAGGTATAGAGCTGTAGCAATTCTTCAAACTCTGTTTCAGAAAGCAATATATAGGCACGGGAATGTGATTGAAAAATACTTCATGGCAAACTATCAAACTATTGTATATCCATTTACCTTCTACCAGTTGTTGGCAATCATTATAATATTTAGCATAAGAGGTGCTTTTGGTTATCTGTTAATTTTTCCCCTTGTGTTGAATTTTAACAGTTTAAAATAGTCTTAACTCTAAGGAAGAGACTGCACTTGAAAGTTTCCAGGCTGAATAATTTGTGGTTTTTGAACCTTACATTTTAAACAATTTGCTATACCTTTATGGTACCAATAGTATAATGGAAGCAATGTTTTTATGTAAAGGATTCACTTTAACTTTTCCAACTGTGTTTAAGTTTTAGTGCTCTCAGGCCACCTGGGACTAGAGTGGGCTGGAGTCTGTTGTTTAATTATGCAAACTCATGAACTGTCATGCCCCATTACATTACTATAACGTCAATTTTTATTTAATGGCACAATTTACCAACTAGGTCATGATGCTGTTTTAGCCAACATGAAATGTGAAAAAACATTCACGAGTTCAGGTATTTAAGTTGTTTAAATATGTATTTGAAATTTCTGTAAAATGGAGGCTTTCAAAATAGGAAGTGTTTTTATAGATCTTGAATATATTCACTGATTTGTTTTAATGGCATTCACAGAATTCATATAAATTTTTAAAGCTGCTTCCATTATTTTATTATACATTTTCCAGCTAGTAAGAATTGCTTTACATGATCATTCCCATTTTTAGGTATACCTACAGAAGGGTATACATGCAGACCTATATATGTACACAAATACATATACATTGTTTATTGATCAAAGTTTAATCGAACAGCTTTCATCACAGGTATTCTGGTGAATGGATGAACTTTTAAGGGAATTCTTACGACGGGTTTTTATGGGCTGAGGGTTTTTTTAAGCTCTCTGTACACTCCATGGAGGAAAATAGGTCTCTCCAGAGAGCCACTCAGAGCAGGGACCTCATGATGTGCTCCCGGAGACAACTAAACATCTCACGGTCTTGGTTACACAAATGCTGGTGGTTGAGCTCGTCTCCTTCGCTTTCCTTTCCCTTTCCACTTTCCAGGGAGAAGGACACTTATCCCGCCTTCCTAAAAAACTCATCCAGGTTCAGAAGGCAGGCTTCTTTAATGTTCCTTAGATAACTGAATGCTAAACTTAAGCTAAAGTAAAAGATACGAAATGTTAGGTTACCAACATCCCCTTTAACTTGGATACATTACAAGAACAAAGCCTCTATAATGAATATATGCCTTTTCAGGTACAACTTTTTTGCTTAGACTTTCAATCAGTGCAGTCTGAAGAGCTCATATTCAGCTGCAGCGGGAAGTGTAACTTCAATTTCCAACGCTTGTGTTTAAATTCTGAACTATACCATCCTATTAACATAACTTGTTCATTTAATGTTCTCTATTAAAGAAATGATATGAAGTTGATTACACTTCTATAAACACACATTCAAAAGTGCCAGTTCAATTTTCATCTCTAGCATAGCATTAACATTTTTCACATTTCTTATATTTTTATTCCCCCTCTAAATTTCTTTCAGTCCCCTTTCCATGAATATTGGTGCCGATAAGCATTTATCAGCTACTCTTGTTTGCTGAATAGATGGTTGTTTCAGTCAAGGAACTCAATTTTCATACATTACTTAGGATTATTACTAATGTATGATAATGTAAGGAAAGTGTAGACTTGTTCTTCCCAGATATCTTGGGAGCAGTCATTTAATATCATTAAGTTACAACATCTTCACTTTGTACAAATTCCATAAAAACTACTGCTGGCTGAGTATTTGAATGCAAAGGAATGAAAAAAATCTCCAAACTTCTTCTGTATTGCTTCTAGGTACTAGACATATACATATTTATCTTGGTTGTATATATCATTGTCTACATGTCCATTTCCACACTTACACCATCACCATTGTACCTAGAAGTTCTGGTAAAATCTTCAGTGTCTCAAACGTCAAGAAAGCAACCCATGAAAAATTAGTCAAGGAGCAGTTTTTAAATTAACTCTAACCCCTTGCTCAATGTCTATAGAATTACAGGTGTAATACTCTGTCAGACAGAGCTGATGTACTAAATACACACAACAGCTCAGAGGCACAACAGTGATTTTAACATATACGTTTACAGAAATAGTACTGTTTTGGTTTGACATTGCACTAGACTGATGAAGAACTAAATTTGCAGGGTATGTTTTTCCCAGGTGGTGGCATCTGTTATTCCTATTGAAAACCATAGCAGTCAGGGACTTCAACCCTCTTGCAGACCTTTAGTTTCAGCTCAGCTCTGTGAAGCCAAAGTTAATAACATAGAAGAGAAAAGCTGAAGTTAATGGCTAGTCTTGGCTAGGCTTATTAAAGCTGGAGGAGACTGGACAGAGAAGCAGAAATAGCGTAATACCTCCAGGAAGTTGAATTAAGTTGTCTGGTAATGACATGTGTTGTTAGAGTCAACTATAAAAGCTGAGACTGTTTTGCTTGGTGGGGTGAGTGCCTCATCTGATCACCAATTGTTTTTGCATAGTAAAAGACGTTAAAGAAAGGCCTGCTTGAACTTTCAGATATCAGTATATGTTTTGTTAAAAATAGCCCACTGATACATAGAAACACACAACTTACTTCTATCAAGGAAAAAAACCACAAAAATATCCCCACAGATATCTTCAGCTCTTGCTGCACAAACCCTGTCTCTCAGCAAGCTCAGCCTGACCACCTGGAAGTAAAAATTTACTTTTTCAGTGAGAGACGTCAGCCTTTCCTATGGCACAGCAGCAGTGGAAGGAGGGCTGGCACATTGTTATTACTATTTCCAAGCACTAACTGATGGTGACACCAGTTTAGAAGGTGGAACAAGGTCTCCTTCTTGAAGCAAATGTTACTGAGGTCTGATCTGGTGAATTGGAGATTCAAGCATGCTAAAACGCCTGGTTTGAAAGTTGTTCCACTGCCCATGTGGTACCTGGGAACTTACCGCACCTTTCTAGTTCTCAGTAAGCCACATGCACACTCAGCTGTTAGTTGCTGCATTTTTTGATTGTGCTTCTTTCTATAACATATTTAAGCGGTAGAAGAAAGAAATCTTTTCATCTATTTTTTTTTCCCATCCTTAGCTTGTCTGTCTCTAAGTACATTTACAGAATATACTCCACAGGCTACTGCTTATGTTTTGAGGACTATTCCCATCTACTCCCTTGTAAAAAAAAAACTGCTGTCTATTGCTAAAATATTACCTGAAATTAAAGCTATCATATGCCTCAGTAATTTAAAATGATTAAGTTTAAAATCATAGATGTGGGCCAAGAGGAAAAGTGTATCATTTAATCATGAGTGAAAAGGGAACAATAGGATGCAGATGTGACTGTTCTTACCCTGTGTGATGAAAGAGTTAGCTGGGTGTTGGGATGCAGGAGACAAAAAAGCTTACCAGAGTTAGCTTGCTTCCTCCCTAGGTTAATTAATACTTGGTTAATTTCTGGGATAACAAGAAAGATCACTTCCAAGAAGCCTATTTTTCAACAGAAAGCAAACAGCATAACCACCAGTTTTGCATCCCATTCAGCTCGTAGGCTGCCAGCTTGTAATTGCTAATAGCAAAAGCGATGGACATTATCATTTCTGTTTGGGGGAAGAAAAGAAGAGCAATTCTTGCTGTGTTGTTTTTTTTTTTTACCTACACCTTGCTGTGTGATAAACATTCATAACAGTAGTGCGTGAAGGCTACTCCTTATCCCTTATCCAAAATCTTCAAAATAAAGTTTGCGTGAGATCTTATGTTTGATCCTTGGCACTAGAGCAGAGAAATCAGGCGTATATTTCAAGGGAATATTACAGCATGGCTGCTCTTCAAAGCAGTTGCTCTGTCTGTTATGATTTTCTATTTACAGGGGCTACTAATGCACATGCTGCTTAAACGATAACTGCAAACGACGAAGCGTTGCGTCCCCTGCAAACCTGAAGGAAGCCTCACCTGCCGCGGTTTTATGGGCAAATACGGGGTTTGTCATGCAAGTCTGTATTAACTTAATTCAGATGTTTCAAAGTACAGTAGAGCCTTGATGACATTTACTTAGGTAATCAGCTGATCCGATTTTTTTTTTAATGTATTCTTTTCTACGTTCAAGCCCTTATTTCTCTGATGCTGTGAAAAGCGGTTGTAAAGGTACTTCATTTCTTAGTTAATTAGTGTGTTGTTTTTTTTCCTCTGCCCATTTATTTTCTTCCACGCCCTTCCTTTCCTATTTCTCCTGCCAATCTTACCTTTACAATTCTCTTAGCACCAGTGTTAAAAGCGGCTCCAGCTGGTGGCAGCTCCACCACAGCAATGCGTTACTGTGGCACAGGGTTTTCTCAATGTGCTAATTCATCACTGTAATTTCACCCAGGGCCCTTTCTGACTTCTCACAGAAAATCTCCCTCCCCAGTCAGGCCAATATTAAGAAATCCTAGATGAGACAGTTCATGCTGTCTGAGGTTGCACTTCAGAATAAGAAAGGAGGGAGGAAAACCAATAATGAAAATCATGTAATCTGCGAACAGTTTATCTGTCTCGCATATGCAATACATGATGCAAAGAAAGGAGCGAAACAGGAGGACAATGGGAGCAGCTGTAAAATGCCGCAATTTAGGACTTTTGGGAGCGAATCCAGGGATTGAGGAGACCTTCTGTCTTTGTGTCCTAAGTGACTCCTGTGGATGACATCCCTGAGGATGCAGGGGACTCCTCAGAGTCCTAGCAACAGGATGAGGATCACGGGAAGCTTCCTAAATACCAGCTTTTAAAACACAGGCTTTCAGGCACAAGCACATTTCAGAACAACCTGGATAATAAGTTTCCTTTTAAAAAGTGTTGAAGTACATTGACGTATTTGATTAGCAGGAGCAATGCAGAGCTGTATCACTATAAAATAAAAATTAGATTCAAAAGCTTGGAGAAATTCCTAGCCGCGGAAAAATGTAATGTCTGTTTTAGGGTGGATGAACTGTAAACAGGGAACTGGTTTAAATCAAATCTAAAACACAGCGATTTCAAACTCTCAGTCTTAAAAAGATTTATTTCATTTTATTTTTCCTCTTCTTCTCAACTATTTTATGTGTTCCATCTCTTCAATCTCTATTTTTTTTCCATTTGCAGAGAACCTCCCAACACTGTGTTAAGTTACATAGCCAGTATCAGTCATCTAGCATTTGTTTTCTCTCTCCTAACTTTGTCCCAGGTTTAAGAAATAGGAGGAGAGGATGAGGAATAATCAGAAAGGAAAACTATTCTTGCCATATATCGAACATGGTCAAATCCAAAAGTGCTGTAATAGATTCCTGCAAAAAATACTGCAGCCTTATATTTCCAAAATAATTTCTGGACAAAGGAAAATACATTGGAGAAACAAACGATTTTTTTCCCCCCTTAAAAGACCCTTTCTTTTTCAAAACCTTTACTCTTTTTTTTCCTTTGAGATTTCTTGTGTTTGATAGTTCAGTAACATGGACATTCAGATTTTTGCCTGAATATATCATAATAATTCACCAGAAAAAAATATGATACACACTAAAGATGTGGAGCAGATTAAAATTATTTATTTACATAAGTGATGAGTAATCAGGTCACTGAACCACATAGACAATCTGGTCAAAAAAACCCCAAAATCTTCCAGCTTACACTTGATAAAACAGGCACATCTTCCACCGTAGATAGCTGTGGAGGTGGAAATATTTTGTTGTATGAGTAAAGCTGTCAAAATGCTGCTGTTATTGATCTGTATCCAGGACTGCACCCTCATTCCCAGGTGCAAAGGAATGTGACCTGTTTGGCTCAGGGCTAATTGCTGGAGGAAATGGACTGGCGGCTGCCGAAAATTCAAGTACGGGGTGTGGAGAGGTTTGGAGCTGGACATGCACCCGTTCCTGGGTTGTTGTGCATGTGGGATGGCTAGATGAACAAAAATATGACAAAAATAATGCCCAGTGTGGTTTTCTGTCGGACTATATTGGACTTTTGTTTTTATTGCAGTATGGGCAGCAGCTAGGGTCCCAATATCTCTTTTTTCTACTGCAGCACTGGTGCTCCTTGAAATCAATACTTGTGACTAAAGGGAAATATAGCATAAATGCTTATGAAGCCTGAATTTAGCAAAATCAAATTCTGTGTGCCTGCTCTGAAATGGTGTCGACAGCACACATCCAAGATTGATGTGGAAAGTTTCATCTAAAGAATATATCTACTGTAAAGAAAACTGAAAAATCAATGGAGGATTATTAGTCAGTCTGCATCAGAGCACAGAATCAGTTGTCCGTCTAAAAATCAATAAATCCTTTGGCATATCTTCTGTCATAAGCTCTTTTAACCCAAATTGTCTTACTGCCTAGGAGAAGAGCTGGCCCCGTGCCTTCCTGACAAAGCCTTGCCTCCCAGAGTACTTGCACAGAAATATCTAGGCTGAGGGCCCTCCCCTCTTAAAATTGAGGATTAACTGCATGAAAGGGGTTTATATGTTGACTTTTTGGAGGGCAGGTAAGCTGTTGTGAAAAAAAAACACAACAGGTTTGGAAGAAGTGTGGTGATTGTAACATCACCAAATCACAGAATGGTTGTGGCTGGAAGGAAAAAAAATTGAATGTTTGTTTTGGTTGATTTCCCACTTCTCCAAGCCCTTCTGAAATCTAAATTTTTTTAATCCCTGATGATAAAGTACTATTTCTGAAAACTGACAAAAATATTTTAAAAGTTTGAAAAGGAGATTTTAGACTGCCTGATGCCAATATGTCCCTTGTCATAGTTTAGAAAATCCTGAAATGTCACTTTGGGTCAGCCAAACCCAGAATCTAAAGCTGGTTAAAGAAGAAGCATTGCTTTGGGCTGGAAAATAATTATTTTCACAGCTCCACTTCAAAGACGAATGCGAACTAAATTCCTCTACTACATTTGTCTGACTGTATGGGTTGTTGTTTCCTCCTGTTGTTGGAGTTTTATTCCAACTGGGCAAGGAGTAATAGGGCCAGGAAGGAGTAATATAACAGTCTAATATGGCTATTCCTTGTATGAAAATGAGCCCAAATGGCTTCTATCAGTGCTCTCTACCCTCAGGAAAATTAAAATCACTGCCATCCGAATTATAACTAATGCACTTCAAAATAAAAATGAGCAGCAATAAAAAAATTCACTTCATTTTCTGTTTTTACACAATCCTATATTTACATATGTGTATGAAATGATGATGAAGTAATCATTTAGCACAATTGTTTCAATTATGTGAATGCATTTTTCTCAGAAGTAGACACATTGTGCTGTGGATATTTCACCCAGCTTCAGTGGTGTTATTAACCAGCCTGACTCATAACATTTGAATCCATAACCAGTGAGCTGCAGGAGGAGGAACAGCTGACATCTTAAAAGATTCAATTCCTTTTCCTGATGAATCTATAGCTGTAGCTCAAATAAAGACACTTTCTTGAATCTGAGAATACCAATGTAGATTGTCTGCCGTGTACTTCACTGTTTGCTAATTTCTCAAATAAATTGTGCTGCATAAAAAGTCAGGTGAAAAGGCACCTATGTGTCTCTCATGCAGGGAAGAGTTAGCTATTTTTGTTGTTCCTCCTTTTTCTTTCTTTATCTTTTTTATTCTTATTAATAGTGTTTGACACCTTCAGAGTTGCACCATGCTTCCACGTGATTTTCTTTTGCCAGTCCTCGTCCGCTTTCAGCTCCATTCTGCCAGTGAGTTAAACACATAAACCTGCGAGAAAGCCACAGTTAAACCCACCCTGCTGGCAAAGACGATTTCTCAATAGGCTTAATGTCGAATATGTTTCAGATGCCTGATGAAACCTCTTCATGAAACAATAGATTTAGCCACAGGGCTGCCACTTGAGGTTAGTCATTGCCCAAAACCGTAAGGCAGGGCTTGAGCACTGTATCTGCATGCAGAAAAGTTCTACTGAATGCCCCAACTATGGGTCTAAAAATGTGATGCTTGTGTGCAAGCGTTGGTACAAGCAAGAACTTTATGGAGTGGACACTTACAACATTATCTTAATTGCTGCTAAATAAACTCATACCTGCCATCATTAGCAGCAAGCTGTAATGGAAATGGGAGCTCATTCTGTGGCTCTTGTGACTAGATGGGGTGTAGATGACAAAATGGTAAAACCTTAAAATACCTTGGATAGATGGAAAGAGGGAGAGAGAAGCTTTCTTTGCAGTCAAAACCACTTCTGCACTGTCCCCACTTCAAATAGCAAGTTTGTGAGCGCTTTGTGCCTGATTTATTAAATATACCCTTTGTATATTTACTCTTTAAACTCCTCTATTTTTATAGTTATACTATAATCATAATGTGTAAGAATATTTACTGCTGCATTAAATATAATTAATTATAAGTTTATTAATTAATTAATATTAATTAGTTAGTCCTGGTATACAGAATTTTAAGTTTGTTTGTCGACTATAAACTATTTCTGACTCAGCAAATGGTACTGTAGAAAGCCTGGTAAACTAAATGTTGTTTCACTTAACGTTGCTAAGTAATTGCATAAATGGCATGGAAGTAATATCTAGCATCACTCTTACCAAAATGAAAGTTCTTTAAAGCCAAACCTCATTTTCAGCAGCAAATGAAAAGCCTAAGCAAAAAAAATATTTTCTTATCTCTTTTAGAAAAAAAGACAAATATATAAAATACATAATTTAAATTTTACCAGAAATTGTGGTTTATGTCAGTTACGACATTAGCTGCCTGCAGAACTACTGGCAGCACACACTGCAGTTTCATTTTGGGAGTCACCAAACATTTGTTTAATTTCCTTGACTTATCCTACAGTCAGAAACAGTCTGAGGGTTGAGGTAAGGGAGGAACATTCTTGGAAATTACTCTCTTAAACTTCCAGTGCTTTCACTATTATGATATTTCCCCAAGCAAGCAACAGACAAGCACGTACACAAAATGTCTACAGAGGATATATAATACTACTAGTGAATAACATAAAACTATGTCATAGTTCTTGCCAGAATTATGTTTAAAATGAGCACTTAAATATTTATTGAGTAAACTGGCCAACAGTATCAGTTGATCAGTTTTATTAAGAAAATATTCTATGGCTGGCAGCTAAATTGAAGGAAATGAAATAATGGCAAGAGGACTTACACATGCTTTAGAAGATTAGGGTTCACAAAACCTTAAGAGAGGACCTGGATAATGCTACAAAAGTACAGAATTACTTATCTGTAATGAAGATAAAGTGAAAAACTCAGTAGAGGTATTCATGATACTAAAATAGCTTGATTAATCCATGGCCTTTGAAACAGGCTCCTTCAGTGATCAGCTTAACCACTTCTTCGCATAGAAAGCAAGGCATATTAGTTATGCATATTTTTGCACCAAGCAGTAGTTAATGAAGACAGAACTGAAACCACTGACGAATTTCTGTTCATTAAGTGCTTCACTTGTGCCAGAGGAGAAGATCCTAGGTTTTGTGAGTGTGAGACAGTAAGAAGACACTCATGTGAAAGGTGGACCTGCTGGTCATTAAAATTTATATAATAAAGTTTCAACTCATCTTATACATGGTGGTGAGTGGTCCCTTCAACAATATATATATTGATAATTTTAAAATATTGCAAACTTGGTTCTGTTTGGAAGAGGCATTTGAGCAGGTCTTGGCAGAACAAGTGTAGATGGAAGTGGGCAAAACAGCCATGAGGTCATGTTGGAAATGACACTAGTGCGTGCTGTGTGTGGTTTCTGGGTGCTGATGGGAGAGAGTGGTCAGTCCTGGCATTGCTACATCATCATCACGCTGAGCATTGGAGAGAGACAAAGGACCTTAAATTTCTTGTGCTATAATATCCAGTGTCACACCCTCAGACAGGGGGTCACATCACTACAAATCTCCAACTTGTGTGTAACCCATCTGTAGAGTTCTTGAACCAGCATCATAGGCAATGCCATCAAGGTATTGACAAGGTTTCTTGGCACGTACTTCTAAATCATCTTTCTACCTGCAAGACTTGCGTCTCAGAATGTCTTCTGGATGATTTTTTTAACATAATTAAAAAATCCTATGTGCATTTATAACCGATGGCTGTAGCTAAGCTCTCTGCAAGGAAAGAGGAGTCCAGACAAGTTGCTTATTTCAGTGTAGAATCACTTGATGTAGACAGTTTTATTACTTATGTAACATTATTTATAAACTACTTATATAAGTTACCTCATTCATTACCATGCAGGTATAGGGTTACAGATTCCCCACTTTTTACACTTTTCAAGGTAGTGAAACTTTTCTGCCTGTATAGCTTTCTGTTGGAAAGACAGCAACCTAGCTGTATGTCATCCAATGCAAGATCAAAGGCACACAGCTAACAAAAGTATTATATAGGTTTTAGAGGGGGAATAAATCACAATTCTATGATCTACCACACATATACTGAACTTTTATCAATAGAATGGATGAACCAGAAATAGTCAACATAACATAATCTTTTGACAAAAGCCATCACTATCGGCTGTTAAGGCAAAAACGGTATTTCTATGTAGAAAACCAAAGTCCTGGAAGAGATGAGATAGATTATCTATAAATAGGCAATGGATTGAAAGGCAGAAAGGAGAAGCAGAAATACTGATATTTTTATTTTAGCAAAGTGTGATAGTTAAATGCTTTAAGTGCTGTACAGTAACTGATGTAATCTATTTCCTAATGATCAAGAGAAACCTAACAAGGTCTGCAAGTAACAAAAAAGAATTCAGGTTAGTCAAGACAAGAAAGATTGCAAGAATCAGCAGAAGCAGCTAAGAAAGTTTGTGTTTATAGAAGTCAAAGCCACACAGAATTCAGTATTAGGATGTGTAAACAAAGACGCTCTGGAAACAACTCAAGGATGGCTCAAAGTACTTGTGACACATCCAGGTTCTGACCGAAATGCAGGCATTCACATGGGCAAACAAAGCCAAGAAAATATTGCAAGTAGGACTGCAAAAGATTCTCTGAACTGAGAATACCGTACCAACTGTTAAAAACATATCATTCCCTCACTCAGAATAGTCTGTTCAGATATATTGTCACCACATTGCAAGGGAAGAGTAAAAAGAGAAGCAGTGTAGGTAATGGAAATAATTAAACATGTAAAATGTGTCCTGTCTGAAAGGCTACTAAAAGGGCAAGAATCCTCTTTTTAAAAGGGAGTCCAATAGCAGATTGCATGATAGAGCACATGAAACAAGCTGCACATAGAAGATGGATCATAGTCACAACAGGTGACAAGGATGTTCCTTGAAAATGTAATGATAACTAGCAAAGTCTTGTTTTGTAGTATGTGTAATCTACCCGTGGAAATCATTGCCATCAGATACCACACAGGTTTACAGTTTAATGCGATTAAACCTGATTTGGGTGCTGGTATAAATATTGAGAATATCTGTAGTTGTATTAAATGGGGTCTGTATTGATTAAAGGATAAACACCCAACTGCGTCTACTGTATGAGACAGATTTGGACTCACAGCAACAGGGATAAAGGCAGGGAGGGAAATATCCTGCACAGCCATAAGTGTCTGCACTTCCCTGTGAAGAGTGTGGCCTGGACCAAAGTCACTTAGGGTGCTGACAGAGAAATATCTGGGGCGATATGTCAAGGCACTATAGATTTCATTATTTTCAAATTTAGAGTCTGGTTAACAGTGAGAACATTGTTATTTCCAATTAAATCCAACCCTGGCTTTAAAATGCTGCAGACAATTCTTCTTAGCTTACTTTTCCAAATCTGGTACAGGAGCTTTGAACAATGATACTGGAATAACATTTCAAGTACATCACTGCCTAATGAATTACAGAGCTCTTGATTAATGGCACTTGTTAAACATCACACTGACAGTAGTATGAAATGTAAAAAAAAAGTCTCTGCCTGATGTTTTTTTCCTATGAGACAGACCAGGCATCATCAATGCAGAATTTTTTTTTTCTTTTTTTTTAATTGCCTCTTTTTTTCCTCTCTCTGACTCCTGTTGTATTTTTCATTTTGCAGGTGTGGTCTTTTTTGCTGCACTAGTGATGAGTTATCATTCAGGAGATCTGCAGCAGGTTTTGCTGAAGTGTCACTACTTAGCATTGACTCTACAGGCAGAAAACCTCAGTCCTGTATCTTAACAGACAGCATAACGGTGGAGAGGCAAAAAGGAGATAGAGGAAAGGAGCTGAAGGCATGTGCTGGTCAGATGCATCAGCAAACAAACCAAGCTGCTGGAGTGTCCATCATGATGCCACCGGTGAATTGCAGTTGACCGGAGGCATACTTCACTGCGCAGTATCAGAGTTCATGTATTTTACTAACCTTATTTCACTGGGTTGAGGCTGAACAGTTTTATGGAGCCCCCACTCTCCACCAGTTTGAAATAAATTCCTTCCAAGCTGTATATCACAGCCTGACAAGGGTGGTGAGGCCATCCTTGTATGTACAGTTGTTGCCTGCATTTCTTCTGCTGCTTCCAAACCAGGAGGTCATTCTCCTCCGGCATGAGCAGGGAGGCACTCTGTAGGACCAGGAGACAATAGCAACTTTCTACCTTTTGTTAGACTCTTGCAAGCTGCTCATGGCACCGGTGGCGGGGAGGGTTTGTGCTATTGCAATTATCTCCGCTCTCCAGCTTCCCGTTCTCCTCCCAGCAGCACCAGTGACACAGATCTTACATCAGCGATAAGCCTGGTTTCATCTGCAGAATTTCTTTCCCATTCATCACTTTGTTGTCTTCACTAACGGACACAGCTGATGTCTGTGGGGAAATGCTGCCAATGCATCGAGGTCCCGTCTTGTCACCCTGAGGTGTCCCCCATTCTGGCAAAAAGCCCAACCAAGTCTGCCTCTGGGCCTGAGCAAGAAGTGCTACAGAGGACCAGAGGTGGATTAAAATAGCTCTTGGAGATATAGCAGTTAAGGGAATCGTATGTGCAATCTATTTTTATGGGTGTTGGGGAGCGAGCTCCACTGAGTATCAGGAAAGGATCCTTCACCTTAATATATAGTACTGCAAGAGGAGCATACTACTGGAGAAAGTAGGAACAGGGTGAAGGCCACTGAAAAAATCATTCTCTTTTCTTTGCCAGTGCCTCTGGGCTTTAAAGTAGTTTTCAGTACTCTAAAGATATTTCCACTGCTGAAGCAACACTACTTAATGTTTAACATCTGACAAAGTAATGTCCTTACCTGCTCTTTCTTCATCTGAAACACTCGGAGCCCGATTTCCAGCAATGACATCTCTTTGGCAGATACAATTTCATACCGGCCGTGTGTACCAGCTTTTCACTGCTAGCTAATAGGTAGGTGCAGAAATGCTGACATTGCTTCTGTCGTGAGTTTGAACCTGTAACTTTTTGCTCTGCTAAAAATATAAAACTCATACAAACATGAGCCATAAAGCTGAAGCACAAGCTCCTGCCTTGTCTTCATTCGAAGGCAGATGTGACTTGCATGTAGACTGAGCGCCCCGAGTCTTGTCCCTTCTCTCTGCTACCATGGTGTGCAGCTCTTAGTCACGCCTGCCTCAGTTTCCTCATCCAAAATGGAGCAATGTCATCAAACCTCCTCGGAGAGAGGCAGCAAGGGCCCAGAGTGCACAAAGAGGACTGGGAAATCTTTGGATTTTACAGTCTGTAACAAGCCAAGGTAATGTGAGCACTGCAACATCTTTAACACACAGGCAAAACACTGGTAAGTTTTATATCCACAGGAGAGAGAAATATTCACATTCTCCTTTTCTTTGCCACAAAAGGCATATCCCATTTTAACCCATATAATGCAGAGAGAGGCTGAGAGCATGGCATAACAGGAGAAGATCTTTTCTAGTGATTGTCAACTGCATTATCCTGACTGACCATATTTTTGAGACAATGCACGGAATGATGGAGAATCAAAACTGGGCTGTGAAGAGGAAGAGCATGGCTTATGAAGGAAATTAAAATGGTATTGCGCGAGGAAACAGCATAGTGCACAAAACCCCAGTGAGATATATTTTTATGTTTTTTTTTATTAAAGGTGACAGCTTATCCATATGTCGGACAAGCAGGAGTTTCTGGGTAGCTACCCTGGTCATCCATAGGCAGAAATAACGGTGGCAGTTTTACCTAGAAGTAATGAAACATAACTCAGTGGTAGCGAATTGCAGTCCAGGTATCAAGCTGTAGGGATGAACCTGAATGAATTTGTGGTCTCACAACTGTCTAACAACGACCCTCTATTTTTCTGTAGAAAAAGATTCCGGGCAAGATTCATCTCTGAAGCACTCTTCTTTTGCTGAGCCCAGAGTGTTTCCTGGGCATGCCATTGCCAAATGTAGGTAGCATGAGATATTGGGTTTTGATTGCTTCCTGGGGGGAAAAAAAAAAAAAGTATATTGTTTCTTGCTGAATTTTTTTTATTTTAAGCTACTTCATGGGGACAATGTATTTTGACTTCCCAATAGTAGCTCATGCTGTGGCATTAAACTGATTTCAACAGCCTTTAAATTTCATAGCTGCCTGCGCTGAAGTTACTGGAGGCTGAATTTTGTCTTTGTGGAGCCCCTTCCATGCAACAACTTTGGTGAAAATGTAGGCTGTTGGGAGGTACAGGGTTTTTATCCATATGCCTTCAGGAGCACACACATTGTAGGACAACTGCAGCATCCCCTATCGCAATAAATGTTTTTGGTCAATGGATGTCTTTAACAGGGAAGCAAAAGATCAGAGCAGGGACAATTTTAACATCACTCACAATTGTTGATTTAGGGCATGTCAAGTATGTTTGAGCATCCCCAGCGTTCACCTTCAGACACTTAGAGCAGTGCTCTTCTTTTTGTTGTATTGGATTTTTTCCATGAACACTCGCTGGACGTTGCCCAGATAAAAGAGACGTCATGTGTTGTTGACTGATGTGTAAGTATGGGCAAGAGCTGAGTGAAAACAAATCCAAGACCTGCTTATTGGAGACATAAAGCAGATTTGAGATTATAAGACCATTTCGGCTGCTCACAGGAGCAGCTTGCCAAAACCTGGCTTTTAGGAGAAGCTCAGGAGATTGTGTGACACTCCTGATTCAACCAGGGACCTGGTTAGAGCCGGACTGAAAGAACATGCACAAAAAGTGGCATTTTCTTGTCCTTCAGAGGAAGAGGCGGATGATGGCATTTCTGCCCTTGGGTTGTCCCTCTGCCTCCTCTCTTCTCCCCCGTGCTCACCAGAGGGGTGGCTCTTCCCTTCTGTGTTCTCCGTACAGACACGCGATTACCCACTTCAGCATCTGTAGTTTTCCAACAACCCCCAGATTCAAAGCAGAAGGAAGCCCTGGTCTTGGGACAGGAGGATGTTAAACATCAGCCTTATGTTAGGAATAACTACCAGGAAAAAAAAAACGAACCACCAAACACACAGAAACTGCCCAGTGCACTTTCTGCCCAGAAAAAAACCTCCATTTTTAGTTGCTTTCTTTCAAAATCAATGCTGTTTGAGATGCATAGCGGAAATCTGTAGCTCCCGTACAGGTAAATTCAGTACCCATTCATGGAGGGCAATGGCTATCTCCAGCAGGTATTAATTAACAGTTGTCTGACAACACTTTTTGTGAAATGGCAATTTTATTGTTGTTGTTGTGGTGAGTGAACAAAAAATAAGCAAAATTAAATGTACACAAGTATGTGGGGTTTTTTTTTCACAATTTTTCACCAGTGAAGGTGCTTTGTACTCAGTAAAAATAAAATTTACACATTATGCTGGCTAAAGACAGCTGGAGTTCAGAAAGCCAATTCCAGTCCCATGACACTTCTTTGCAGGTTGCTTTTTAGCAGTGTTTGAGAAAGGAAAACTTCTGTCAGGAGAGAGCTTGTAGAAAAGGAAACTATGTATTGTTTTTTGGAAGAAAAATAGCACAAGAACAGAAATTCTATCTGAGAAGCCACGCTGGCTACATGATGAATATTTTAGAACTATTCACTCTACTTTCTGCCTTTGGCAAAAGATGGATTCATTTTCCTGAGCAAAAGAAATTAATAAATTATACCAGGACAGACATTTTTTTTGTTACAAGGAGGTGTTTCAACATTGGAGACGCAATTTCACTCTTTTGCAGGGAGAGCCTTTAAACCTCAGCAAGAAGGTGTAAGAAGAGTGAAGAAGGGAAAAGGCAAAGCAGTCTGGCTAATAAGAACTGGGATGAAGGAGCCAATGCAGCTGCCTTCTGCAGTGAGCCCTTCCCTCCCGGCCCGCTGTCTAGCAGAAGGAGCTGCGAGAAGCCCGCCGGTAGCGGGAGCGTGCACTGTGTCTGACGGCAGTAATTCCCTGAAAACGGCGTGACTGTAGCTACAGGCAGAGCTGTGTATCCCCTCCGGCTCTACCGCTGCGGTGACTAGGATAATGCCGCGGCGTAAGCAGCCATCCAGGCTTGGTGCATAAATTTGGAAGAGGGGGGAGATGGGCAGGAGGTGGTTCCAGCCCTGGGCTCTGTATCACCTCGCTGCAGAGGCAGCTACAGGCAGCGACCCTAAAATCAGTACAGCTTCCCACGCAGCCGTGCCCCTGGCACCCTTGGGCAGGCAGAGCAACGAGCCGGTGGCTGTCTTTCCACCCGAACGTGGGGCTGACACCGTGCAATGCATCCCTGCCCTCCTGCTCCCCCCACGCCTTTTCTTCCGTGACAGTCAGGCGACTTCCATGTGTTTCGGTGCGCACTTCCAAGCGGCTGCTTGTGCTCTTCAGCAAAAAGAAAAGACTAAGGAGGTATCGAGCACTGCAGGTTGGTTTTTGGCCTTGGAGAGGCACAGAGATACGACGGTGGAAGGTGACATAGGGAAGCCTGCAAACTGAAATAACTGCAAATAAAACTATTGCAGTGACAAAGTTTATTGAGATATTCGATCTGTCTTCCCTTTCATTATTCCCAACAATGCCTGTTTTCTGGCCATGAGGTGCCTCCAAGGCAAGCTGTGTTGGAACCCTGCTGAGAGGGGCTGCTGCCTCCCCACTCTTCCGTTCGGGGTGCCGACTCACTCTCCGTGTTCAGCATGCCGGTCACCGTTGTGCCTAGGTACCATCTACACATTTCTGAAGGCTTCACATTTCCCCCATCAGGGCAGCTGCATTTGTCTAGTCTTTGGGAAAGGAGGTCCTGCCACTCTGCCGATGCCTCTCTTCAGGAAAGGGCTGTTCCAGAAAGTTGTGCTGTGCTCTGAAGGAGACGTGTCGTCCTTTCAGTTTTCCCCTGCAAACATTTCAAAGCAAATGTGTCCAGTCTGCTTTGCCCTGAGAGCAGTCAATGCATACCTCCTCGCCGTGTTTGGGGATGGGGCACAAGGGCATGGCGTAGCGAACAGCTTGTCCTTTGAGAATGTAATTCAGGGGGCAGATTATCAACAGAGAAATTACTACCCCTGCCTGAAGACCCAGTAGGGTCTCTAAGGGGCTGCTGCATAGCAGAGCTATAAGCCATCCTCTGAGCACCCTACAGGGTAGGTAGCGTATGGCAGGTGGAGGCACAAGGGACCTGTGGCAACCTTGACCTTGCAGTGTGTTGTTGTAGAGATCCTCCTGCTCCTGACAGACTGCCTCATCACTTGGGAGAGTATTCAATGGGGCTAGGATGGATTAGTCCCTCAGAGGAGACCTGCACTGCATTGTCAGAGCAGCAGAAGTGGGAAACATTGCCCATCCTTGTGGGGGGCTAGTGATAAGGCACGGCGTCTTCTGTGTTGCCTTCACTGAGCCTCCCATTTGTAGGAGTAGGAACGCAGTGGAAAGACGGACCCACTGCAGCTTTTAAGGCATTTTCCAATGGCCCTCTCAAGCTATGGAAATTAAGGTGGGAATTTGGAGGAGTTCATCACCTGCTCCCCTCCAAAATACAAACACACAACTCGTCCTTACCTCCCCAAATATGAGACTAGTCGGTCTTACAAGCAACATGAAAAGACTTCATGTCTCTTGCTTGGTTTATCACGTAACACTGGCAACAATGCTAAGGTAGCAATCTGGATGGTACACACTTTC
This sequence comes from Phaethon lepturus, assembly GCF_000687285.1. NCBI lineage: Eukaryota > Metazoa > Chordata > Aves > Phaethontiformes > Phaethontidae > Phaethon > Phaethon lepturus. Next base: position 3,916 of record NW_010554304.1, on the reverse strand, counting down.
ACATGCCACTACCAAGTTTATGTCAGTAGCAAAAACTGAAAAGAGGCTCTTTAACAACTTTGACATTTACAGGCACCAGTAGAGGCCAGAACTAGGCAGTTTCTGGTAGCAACCACCTTCCTTTGCAGATTTGGTCTTTACCTCCCTGTACAAAGTTGGAAATTTGCTATGCAAAAAAAGTCTGTTGCTATACCAAATAAAACAACATTAATAGTCTGTATTAGGGTTTCCCAGCATTACTACTATTGCTGCTAAAGGGGCTGCTTTACAAAAGAAAGGGACACAGTGGGTGGTTCCCCCACAACAGCAGTAGCAGGAGCAATTATTAGTAGTGAACAAGACATATAATACAATACCGGGGTTTAGAAAGCCTTGTCTGTGGTAAAATCACAGCCGTGACAAGGGACAAAGTTACAACATAGTTATCCCCTGACCCAAATACAATATGGTCCTATTTTGTACTGTTGATGGGTCCATAACTATGTTCCACAGCAAGGCTTAAAGGTTAAGGTTACCATCTGCACTTTACAATGAAACTGTGTTGTAAGTGGGTCCCATGACACAATTGTATTTCTAGTATAGAAAAAACCCTAAATAGGCTAGATGCTATAGACATCTCCCTTTTTCTCTGTCTTCCTTGTGTATGCATACACACTTTGCCCTAAGGATATCTCTAGGGAGCCGTGCTCCTCCATTTACTGTAATAGGAATTGCTTTGATATGATGACAGGGTCATTGTCTATCAAAATCAGGAGATCAAAAGATTCACGGTTAAGTAGTAGCAAGACATCAAAACACTTTATGAGAAAATTTGAAAAAGCCAGGCCCTTCTTCTCATTAAGCAGTGACAAAGCAAACATTTTTTCATTGTCTCTTCCAGGAATTTAATTGCTATTTTGTGGTTTACCCAGGTTCCTTCATCAAATATACCTTATACTTCAGCTCTGTGCAAATAGAGAAAATGTTGCCAGTTTTATCAAGAAACAGCTGAAAATTAAAAAAAAAAAAAAAAAAAGATGAGGAGGCATTCTGACCTTTATAATGGCTGTCAATACTTTAATAGATACCTTTCAGCTCTTCAACACTTAGATGTCAAGTACTCTCTGTAAGACAAGAGGCAGGGAAAGA